>NW_024060082.1:0-2500 GCF_016432855.1 Salvelinus namaycush
GTAATAGGCTCCATCCATCCATCCATCCATCCATCCATCCATCCATCCATCCATCCATCCATCCATCCATCCATCCATCCATCCATCCATCCATCCATCCATCCATCCATCCATCCATCCATCCATCCATCCATCCATCCATCCATCCATCCACTCCTAAATCCATCCCCCCATATGCCTTGCCCTCTCTTTGTGTATTGTAACTGTGTACGTTTGTGTGTGTGTGTGTGTGTGTGTGTGTGTGTGTGTGTGTGTGTGTGTGTGTGTGTGTGTGTGTGTGTGTGTGTGTGTGTGTGTGTGTGTGTGTGTGTGTGTGTGTACACACAGCTATGTATGTGTCTGACAGCAGGTAGAGAAGGAAAGAATCTTCATAAGAGAGAGAGAATATAAAGAGAAACAGATACATTGATGTGTGTATTTGAGTAATTCTCTGTAATTCAGGGCTCTTCTGTAACAGTGACCTTGGTCTCAGTAGGACTTCCTGGTCAAATAAAGGTTAAATAGAGAGCGATGGGCAGGTGAGAGGTAGAGGTTTCTACAACACAATGGCACTTCACATTGGCATGGCAACTGCCTTGTTGTCATGGCAATCCCATGACGACACGCTCGGCAGGTAAACAAGGATGCTAGTTGCCAGGGGTGACGGCTGTGCTCTTGGGATAAACAAAGAAAGAGGAGGCGGTGGAGGAGGAGGAGGAGGAGAGAGAAAAAGAGAGGGAGAGGTAAAGAGGTAAAAATAGAGAGGGGAAGGTAAGCAGGGAGGGGACAGATGGATAGAAAGACTCTGAGTAAAGAACTGCATGAGGATCACTGAATAGAGAGAAAGCGAAGGAGGGAGAACAATAGTAGTCAGTGGGGAAGGGGGAGGGAGAGGGAGAGGTAGAGGGGAGGAGAGAGATCGGGAGGGAGAGGGGAGGGAAGAGAGAGAGAGGGAGGGAGGGAGGACAATAGTAGTCAGGGGGGAAGGGGGAGGGAGAGGGAGAGGTAGAGGGGAGGAGAGAGATCGGGAGGGAGAGGGGAGGGGAGAGAGAGAGAGGGAGGGAGGACAATAGTAGTCAGTGGGGAAGGGGGAGGGAGAGGGAGAGGTAGAGGGGAGGAGAGAGATCGGGAGGGAGAGGGGAGGGGAGGGGAGAGAGAGAGAGGGAGGGAGGGAGGACAATAGTAGTCAGTGGGGGAAGGGGAGTGAGAGGGAGAGGGAGAGGGAGAGGAGAGGAGAGGAGAGGAGAGGAGAGGAGAGGAGAGGAGAGGAGAGGGGAGAGAGAGAGGGAGAGGGGAGGGGAAGGGAGAGAACAGGGAGAGGGGAAGGGAGAGGAGAGGAGAGGAGAGGAGAGGAGAGGAGAGGAGAGGAGAGGAGAGGAGAGGAGAGGAGAGGAGAGGAGAGGAGAGGAGAGGAGAGGAGAGGAGAGGAGAGGAGAGGAAGAGGGAGGGAGAGGGGAGGGGGTTGAGTCTATACAGTATAGTACTTTAAATTCCCTTGAGCTGGAGAATGAAATAGAAATAATGTCTAGTTCCTGCTTCAGTGGCCTGACTCCCTCTACCAGATTACACCCCGCCCCCTCTCTCTCCCCTTTACACTGTAAAAACACACATCTAGTTGTTTCAACTAATTATTAGTACTGGTTCCACAGACTTTTTTTTGCTACATTTTTTTCAGCTGAGCTTAACATTTTTAGTTGTGCCAAACTTATCTCCAACATGAAAAAACGTAGACAAAAATACAGTCAACTTAAAATTACGTTTGCAATTTTTATTTGTATTTTTTACTATTTCACCTTTATTTAACCAGGTAGGCCAGTTGAGAACAAGTTCTCATTTACAACTGCGACCTGGCCAAGATAAAGCAAAGCGGTGTGACACAAACAACACTGAGTTACACATGGGATAAACAAACGTACAGTCAATAACACAATAGAAAAAAAGTCTATATACAGTGTGTGCAAATGTAGTAAGATTAGGAAGTAAGGCAATAAATAGGCAATAGTGGCGAAATAATTATAACTTAGCAATTAAACACTGGAGTGATGGATAGTGCAAAAGATGAATGTGCAAGTAGAGATACTGGGATGCAAAATAAATAACAATATGGGGATGAGGTAGTTGGGTGGGCTATTTACAGATGCGCTGTGTACAGGTGCAATGGTCAGTAAGCTGCTCTGACAGCTGATGCTTAAAGTTAGTGAGGGAGATATAAGACTCCAGCTTCAGTGATTTTTGCAATTCGTTCCAGTCATTGGCAGCAGAGAACTGGAAGGAAAGGCGGCCAAAGTAGGAGTTGGCTTTGGGGATAACCAGTGAGATAAACCTGCTGGAGCGCGTGCTACGGGTGGGTGCTACTATGGTGACCAGTGAGCTGAAATAAGGCGGTGCTTTACCTAGCAAAGACTTATAGATGACCTGGAGCCAGTGGGTTTGGCGACGAATATGAAGCGAGGGCCAGCCAACAAGAGCATAGAGGTCGCAGTGGTGGGTAGTATATGGGGCTTTGGTGACAAAACGGATG
>NW_024060082.1:5000-20000 GCF_016432855.1 Salvelinus namaycush
GACTTCGACCGAGGCAGGCTCTCCTTCCCGTGCGGGTGGCGTTCGGCGGTCGTCGTCACCGGCCTATTAGCTGCCACTGATCCTTTTCTCCCCCTCCCTATGTGGTTATTGGGTTCACCTGTGGTGTATTAGGGTTAATTAGTTGGGCTTATTAGTCAGCCGGTCCGCACGTTTCTTTGTGCGGGATTGTTTGTTTGTAAGTAGTGGTGTTGGTTGTGTGCTACGTGTTTTCTGGACTGTGTTCCTTTCCCGGCGTGTCTGGGGTTGGTTATATAGTACACCCAGTGTGTTAATAGGGTGGACTAGTTGGTCCGTGTTCATTAAAGAACATTTTGTATTGGCACCTGCTGTTTTCTGCGTGTTGACTCCACACTCTGACACCCAGGCCTTACAGAATCCCGCACCGAGAATGGAGTCAGCAGGAGCAGCGGCCAACCCTCTCCCATCGATGGAGGAACGGGTGCTCCAGCATACCACTGTTCTCCACCGTGTTGGATCAGCGATGGATTCGATGATGGAGCGAATGGACCGATGGGAGAGGAGTGGTTTCCTCTCTCCACCTTCGGCTCCTCCAGCCCAGGACTCTCCATTCCTCAGCTCCAGCGCTCTCCGTCTGACACTCCCGAGGGATTATGATGGATCGGCGGCGGGGTGCCAGGGGTTCCTACTCCAACTGGAACTGTACCTTGCCACCGTAAGACCCACTCCCTCGGGAGCGGAGAGGGTGAGTGTCCTCGTCTCCTGCCTCACGGGTCGTGCTCTGGAGTGGGCCAACGCAGTCTGGAATGGCCCAGACTCGGCGAAGGAGCATTACCCAGAGTTCACCCGCCGTTTTCGGGCCGTATTTGACCATCCTCCAGAGGGCCGAGCGGCGGGAGAACGACTGTTCCACCTTAGGCAGGAGAGGAGGAGCGCCCAGGATTACGCGCTGGAGTTCCGGACCCTGGCTGCAGGATCTGGGTGGAACAACAGGGCCCTTATTGATCGCTACCGGTGTAGTCTCCGGGAGGACGTCCGCAGGGAGCTAGCATGTCGGGACACCGCTCTTTCTCTGGATGAGCTGATTGACATGTCCATCCGTCTGGACAATCTGCTGGCTGCCCGCGGGCGTTCTGAGAGGGTCCTGTACGTTCCACCACCCAGCCCCTCCGCTCCTATTCCAATGGAGTTGGGAGGGGCTGGGCCGAGGGATACCGGAGGAGGAGAATCTCCCTGCACCAGCTGTGGTCGGAGAGGACACACGGCCGATCGGTGCTGGGGGGGTCCGTCTGGGAGTCGAGATGGCAGGCGGAACGCTTCTCGATCACCCCAGGTGAGTCAGCACCAAACTCACCCAGAACCCCCTGTTAGTCACATGTTTGTCTTGATTTTTTTCCTGAAATGTTTCCCCTCTTCCCAGCATAGGGCGCTAGTCGATTCAGGCGCAGCTGGGAACTTTATGGATCGCGGACTCGCTCTTAGGTTAAGGGTTCCGCTTGTGCCGATAGATTCTCCCTTTCCCGTGCACTCCCTAGATAGCCGGCCATTAGGGTCAGGGGTGGTCAGGGAGACCACGGTCCCCCTGGACATGGTGACGCAGGGGAATCATAAGGAGCGTATCAGCTTTTATATTATTGATTCGCCTGCGTTTCCAGTGGTGCTAGGGATTCCCTGGCTGGCCCGGCACAATCCTAAAATTTCGTGGAGACAGGGGGTTCTCCAGGGGTGGTCAAAGGAGTGTTCTGGAAGGTGTTTGGGAGTTTCCATCGGTGCCACGTCGGTGGAAAGTCCAGACCAGGGTTCCCCGGTGTGCATTCCCCCCGAGTATGCCGATTTGGCAATCGCTTTCAGTAAAAAGAAAGCGACTAAATTACCACCTCATCGACTGGGAGGGGATTGTGTGATAGATCTCCAGGTAAACGCTGCGCTTCCCAAGAGTCACGTGTACCCATTGTCCCAAGAGGAGACGGTGGCTATGGAGACATATGTCACTGAGTCTCTGGGACAGGGGTACATTCGGTTCTCCATCTCACCCGCCTCCTCAAGTTTCTTTTTTGTGAAGAAAAAGGAGGGAGGTTTGCGTCCATGTATTGATTATAGAGGTCTAAATGCCATCACCGTAGGGTTTAGTTACCCACTACCTCTCATTGCTACGGCAATGGAATCATTTCACGGAGCGCAGTTCTTCACAAAATTGGATCTCAGGAGCGCGTATAGTCTGGTGCGTATTCGGAAAGGAGACGAGTGGAAAACCGCATTTAGTACCACATCGGGCCATTATGAGTACTGCGTCATGCCATATGGGTTAAAGAATGCTCCAGCCGTTTTCCAATCCTTTGTAGACGATATTCTCAGGGACCTGCACGGGCAGGGAGTGGTTGTTTATATCGATGACATTCTGATCTACTCAGCCACTCACGCCGCACATGTGTCTCTGGTGCGCAAGGTGCTTGGTAGACTGCTGGAGCATGACCTATATGTCAAGGCTGAGAAGTGTGTGTTCTCCAAACGAGCCGTCTCTTTTCTGGGTTATCGCATTTCCACCTCGGGCGTGGTGGTAGGGAGTGACCGCATTAAGGCCGTGCGTAATTGGCCGACTCCGACCACGGTAAAAGAGGTGCAGCGGTTTTTGGGTTTTGCCAACTACTACCGGAGGTTTATCCGGGGTTTTGGTCAGGTAGCAGCTCCCATTACCTCACTGCTGAAGGGGGGTCCGGTGCGGCTGCAGTGGTCAGCAAAAGCGGACGGAGCTTTCAACAGGTTGAAGGCGCTGTTCACGGATGCGCCCGTGTTGGCGCATCCGGATCCCTCTCTAGCATTCATAGTGGAGGTGGACGCGTCCGAGGCTGGGGTAGGTGCCGTGCTATCACAGCGCTCTGGTACGCCACCAAAACTCCACCCCTGTGCTTTCTTCTCGAAGAAGCTCAGTTCAGCGGAGCGTAACTATGATGTGGGGGACCGGGAGTTGTTAGCAGTGGTCAGTGCCCTGAAGGTGTGGAGACACTGGCTTGAGGGGGCTAAGCACCCTTTTCTCATCTGGATCGACCACCAGAATCTGGAGTATATTCGGGCAGCTAGGAGACTGAACCCACGTCAAGCAAGGTGGGCCATGTTCTTTACCCAATTTCAGTTTACGTTAACATATAGACCGGGCTCTCAGAACGTAAAGGCGGATGCACTGTCCCGTTTTTACGACTCGGACGATCGGCCCACCGAACCCACTCCCATCCTTCCCGCCTCAAGGCTGATAGCACCAGTGCTGTGGGAAGTGGACTCGGACATCGAGCGGGCGTTACGGGCGGAACCCGCTCCTCCTCAATGTCCGGTGGGGCGGAAGTACGTGCCGCTTGGTGTTCGGGACAAATTGATTCGGTGGGCTCACGTTCTACCCTCCTCGGGTCACCCTGGGGTGAAGAGGACGGTGGGGAGTCTTCGGGGGAGGTATTGGTGGCCTACCTTGGCGAGAGACGTTAGGGTTTATGTTTCCTCCTGTTCGGTATGCGCCCAGAGTAAGGCTCCTAGGCACCTTCCTAGAGGGAAGTTACAACCCCTCCCCGTTCCACAACGGCCTTGGTCGCACCTGTCCGTAGATTTTCTGACCGATCTTCCCCCGTCTCAGGGGAACACTACGGTACTGGTGATTGTGGATCGGTTCTCGAAGTCCTGTCGTCTCCTCCCGTTGCCCGGTATTCCTACAGCCCTACAGACTGCGGAGGCATTATTCACCCACGTCTTCCGGCACTACGGGGTGCCGGAGGACATCGTTTCTGATCGGGCCCCCAATTCACGTCCCGAGTATGGAGGGCATTCATGGAGCGTTTGGGGGTCTCGGTCAGCCTGACCTCCGGGTATCACCCTGAGAGTAATGGGCAGGTGGAGAGAGTGAACCAGGAGGTGGGTAGGTTTCTGCGGTCGTATTGCCAGGACCGGCCAGGGGAGTGGGCGAGATACATTCCCTGGGCCGAAATGGCCCAGAACTCACTACGCCACTCCTCTACTAACGTGTCCCCCTTTCAGTGTGTATTGGGGTACCAGCCGGTCCTGGCACCATGGCATCCGAGCCAGACCGAGGCTCCTGCGGTGGAGGAATGGGTGCAGCGTTCCAAGGAGACATGGAGGGCCGTCCAGGAATCTCTCCAACAAGCCAGTGGACGGCAGAAGAGGAGCGCTGACCGCCACCGCAGTGAGGCCCCCGTGTTTGTACCGGGGGACAGGGTCTGGCTCTCGACCCGAAACCTGCCCCTCCGCTTGCCCTGCCGGAAGCTGGGTCCGCAGTGTGTAGGGCCCTTCAAAGTCCTGAGGAGAATAAACGAGGTGTGTTATCGATTACAACTCCCTTCCTATTATCGTATTAACCCCTCGTTTCATGTGTCTCTCCTCAGGCCGGTGGTAGCTGGTCCCCTGCAGCACGGTGAGGTGCCGGAGGTCCCTCCTCCCCCTCTGGACATCGGGGGGTCCCCGGCGTACACGATACGGGCCATTCTGGACTCGAGACGCCGGGTGAGGGGCCTTCAGTACCTCGTGGACTGGGAGGGGTACGGTCCGGAGGAGAGGTGCTGGGTACCGGTGGGGGACATTTTGGATCCGTCGATGCTGAGGGATTTCCATCGCCTCCATCCGGATCGCCCTGCACCTCGTCCTCCGGGTCGACCTCGAGGCCGGTGTCGGCGCGCTGCGGGAGCCGCGCGTCAGAGGGGGGGTACTGTCACGACTTCGACCGAGGCAGGCTCTCCTTCCCGTGCGGGTGGCGTTCGGCGGTCGTCGTCACCGGCCTATTAGCTGCCACTGATCCTTTTCTCCCCCTCCCTATGTGGTTATTGGGTTCACCTGTGGTGTATTAGGGTTAATTAGTTGGGCTTATTAGTCAGCCGGCCCGCACGTTTCTTTGTGCGGGATTGTTTGTTTGTAAGTAGTGGTGTTGGTTGTGTGCTACGTGTTTTCTGGACTGTGTTCCTTTCCCCCCGTGTCTGGGGTTGGTTATATAGTACACCCAGTGTGTTAATAGGGTGGACTAGTTGGTCCGTGTTCATTAAAGAACATTTTGTATTGGCACCTGCTGTTTTCTGCGTGTTGACTCCACACTCCGACACCCAGGCCTTACACATTCCTCCTGACAGAGCTGGTGTAGCTGAGTCAGGTTTGTAGGCCTTCTTGCTCGCACGTACTGTACATTTTCAGTTCTGCCAACAAATTTTCTATAGGATTGAGGTCAGGGCTTTGTGATGGCCACTCCAATACCTTGACTTTGTTGTCCTTAAACCATCTATTTTGTGAAGTGCACCAGTCCCTCCTGCAGCAAAGCACCCCCACAACATGATGCTGCCACCCCATGCTTCACGGTTGGGATGGTGTTCTTTGGCTTGCAAGCCGCCCCCTTTTTCCTCCAAACATAATGATGGTCATTATGGCCAAACAGTTCTATTTTTGCTTCATCAGACCAGAGGACATTTCGCAAAAAAGTACGATCTTTGTCCCCATGTGCAGTTGCAAACCGTAGTCTGGCTTTTTTAAGGTGGTTTTGGAGCAGTGCTTCTTCCTTGCTGAGCGGCCTTTCAGGTTATGTCGATATAGGACTCGTTTTACTGTGGATATAGATCATTTTGTACTTGTTTCCTCCAGCATCTTCACAAGGTCCTTTGCTGTTGTTCTGGGATTGATTTGCACTTTTTGCACCACAGTACGTTCATCTCTAGGAGACAGAACGTGTCTCCTTCCTGAGCGGTATAACGGCTGCATGGTCCCATGGTGTTTATACTTGCGTACTATTGTTTGTACAGGTGAACGTGGTACCTTCAGGCATTTGGAAATTGCTCCCAAGGATGAACCAGACTTGTGGAGGTCAACCATTTTTTTTCTGAGGTCTTGGCTGATTTCTTTTGATTTTCCCATGATGTCAAGCAAAGAGGCACTGAGTTTGAAGGTAGGCCTTGAAATACATCCACAGGTACACCTCCAATTGACTCAAATGATGTCAATAAGCCTATCAGAAGCTTCTAAAGCCATGACATCATTTTCTGGAATTTTCCAAGCTGTTTAAAGGCACAGTCAACTTAGTGTATGTAAACTTCTGACCCACTGGAATTGCGACAGTGAATTATAAGTGAAATAATATGTCTGTAAACAATTGTTGGAAAAATGACTTGTGTCATGCACAAAATAGATGTCCTAACCGACTTGCCAAAACTATAGTTTGTTAACAAGACATTTGTGGAGTGGTTGAAATACAAGTTTCAATGACTCCAACCTAAGTGTATGTAAACTTCTGACTTCAACTGTACATATCACTCTATCACTCTCATGCTCCTGTATGTGTCTATTCTCTATGGATGCTCTGACATCCTCATGTGTGTGTGTGTGTGTGTGTGTGTGTGTGTGTGTGTGTGTGTGTGTGTGTGTGTGTGTGTGTGTGTGTGTGTGTGTGTGTGTGTGTGTGTGTGTGTGTGTGTGTGTGTGTGTGTGTGTGTGTGTGTGAACATGCAAAGGAACTGCATCACATGGGCAGTCTCACCTAAAGGCATGACCACTCACACATTCACACGCACAGACACAGACACACATTCACACGTACAGACACACATTCACACGTACAGACACACATCCACACGTACAGACACACATCCACACGTACAGACACACATTCACACGTACAGACACACATTCACACGTACAGACACACATTCACACGTACAGACACACATTCACACGTACAGACACACACACACACACACACACACATTCACACGTACAGACACACATTCACACGTACAGACACACATTCACACGTACAGACACACACACTCACACAGACACACATTCACACGTACAGACACACATTCACACGTACAGACACAGACACACATTCACACGTACAGACACACACACTCACACAGACACACATTCACACGTACAGACACACATTCACACGTACAGACACACACACACACGCACACACAGACACACATTCACACGTACAGACACATTCGCACGTACAGACATACACACTCACACAGACACACATTCACACGTACAGACACACATTCACACGTACAGACACACACACTCACACAGACACACATTCACACGTACAGACACACACACTCACACAGACACACATTCACATGTACAGACACTCAAACAAACACACATTCACACAGTTAATCTCACTCCCTGCAGTAATGCAGAGAGGATTTTACTAGGATTAGGGGATATTAAATCCTTGGATTATCCAATCAAATCTTATTCTACCCCCTCCCCCGCCTATGCACAATCATTGGACTGAACCATCACACCACATCATGGGGGGAGTATCTGTGTGAGTGCGAGTGCGAGTGCGAGTGCGTGTGAGTGTGTGTGTGCGTGTGAGTGTGAGTGTGCGTGTGCGTGTGAGTGTGCGTGTGTGAGAGGATTACAGCAGTGGGATCTCTGTTGTCATTTCTGCCTTTTAATTTTTTCCCACAAGACACTGAGGTCAAAAAATATGGCAGACCAAACGATGATGAGATCCAGTCACAAACCAAAACATGAACCACACGCAGACGCACACACCGGAACAGTCCATCCACACAATTTCAGAGATCCATTTTCCTGAGTGCACAAGAAAGAAGAACTATTTTTATCCCTCCCCACTCTCTATCTAACGTTATCCCTCCCCACTCTCTATCTAACGTTATTCCTCTCTCTTCCCCACTCCTCTATTTCTCTCCCTCCCTCCCCACTCTCTATCTAACGTTATTCCTCTCTCTTCCCCACTCCTCTATTTCCCTCCCTCCCTCCCTCCCTCCCTCCCTCCCTCCCTCCCTCCCTCCCTCCCTCCCTCCCTCCCTCCCTCCCTCCCTCCCCCCCCTCCCTCCCTCCCTCCCTCCCTCCCTCCCCATCTCTCTCTATAATCCTCTCCCATACTGGGCGTAATAACAGTGTCATCGCTCTGCTCTCTCTCTCTCTCTTTCTATCACTCCCTCTGCTCTCTCTCTCTCTTTCTATCACTCCCTCTGCTCTCTCTCTCGCTCTCTTTCTATCACTCTCTCTGCTCTCTCGTTCTGCCTTCTTTCTCTCTGTTCTCTCTCTTTTTCTCCCTCTCTCTTTCTCCTACTACTACTGTCTCCGTTTCCTCATCGCTCTAACGAGCCTCAGAGACCCCAGCTCTAATGAGCCTCAGAGACCCCAGCTCTAACGAGCCTCAGAGACCCCAGCTCTAATGAGCCTCAGAGACCCCAGCTCTAATGAGCCTCAGAGACCCCAGCTCTAACGAGCCTCAGAGATCCCAGCTCTAACGAGCCTCAGAGATCCCAGCTCTAACGAGCCTCAGAGATCCCAGCTCTAACGAGCCTCAGAGACCCCAGCTCTAACGAGCCTCAGAGATCCCAGCTCTAACGAGCCTCAGAGACCCCAGCTCTAACGAGCCTCAGAGACCCCAGCTCTAACGAGCCCCAGAGACCCCAGCTCTAACGAGCCTCAGAGATCCCAGCTCTAACGAGCCTCAGAGACCCCAGCTCTGATGAGCCTCAGAGATCCCAGCTTTAACGAGCCTCAGAGACCCCAGCTCTAACGAGCCTCAGAGACCCCAGCTCTAACGAGCCTCAGAGATCCCAGCTCTAATGAGCCTCAGAGATCCCAGCTCTAACGAGCCTCAGAGATCCCAGCTCTAACGAGCCTCAGAGACCCCAGCTCTAACGAGCCTCAGAGACTCCAGCTCTAACGAGCCCCAGAGACCCCAGCTCTAACGAGCCTCAGAGACCCCAGCTCTAACGAGCCTCAGAGACCCCAGCTCTAACGAGCCTCAGAGACCCCAGCTCTAACGAGCCTCAGAGACCCCAGCTCTAACGAGCCTCAGAGACCCCAGCTCTAACGAGCCTCAGAGACCCCAGCTCTAACGAGCCCCAGAGACCCCAGCTCTAACGAGCCTCAGAGACCCCAGCTCTAACGAGCCTCAGAGACCCCAGCTCTAACGAGCCTCAGAGACCCCAGCTCTAACGAGCCTCAGAGACCCCACCGCTATAAGCGCTAATGTCTTATGAGGCCTTATGACACACAAATAACAGGTTTATGAACCCAGATGGCTGGTTTACTAAATTATAGTAATTCTTCCCAATTTAGGTTTTGGAAGACCACGATGTCGTCTAGTTTTTAATCCAATCTGTTTTCTAAATCTGTTTTATACAGACCAAGGTGATAACAGCCATGTTGAAGCATAATGAATTGACAATGACAGCAAGAAAAGAGAGAGCGAGCAAAAGAGAGAAAGAGAGAAAGATAGACGATAGAGAGATTGAGAAAGAGAGAAAGGGGTGGTGTGTTCTCTCCCCATCTCTTTCACACCACGTTAGTATCCCCCTGGTTACCTAGCAACCGGCCATCTCGCTCTCCTCCGTTGCCAAGCAACGAGGACTGCAACCATAATGCAACCTCCTGAGCTCCCCATCCCCCTCTCTCATCCCTCCCTCGCTCCCTCCCTCTCTCATTCCATTCTTCACACCTGAGAAGTCTGCCCTTATATTCCTCCGCTCCATCCTTCATCTGACAGTTAACCCTTCATCAGCCACTCAAACAGAGCATGAATCACCAATGCAGATCACGCGCACAGACACACACACACACACACACACACACACACACACACACACACACACACACACACACACACACACACACACACACACACACACACACACACACACACACACACACACACACACACACACTCATATACACACACACACATACGCTCTTCATCAGTGTCTCTGTGTGCGTAAAACAGAACTAATCATCCTGTTGATCAGCCAATCTCAGAGTTTTTGTTGACACATATGAAAACATGACTATAGTACCACGGTTCAGTCCTTTCTCTTCATACATACTGCACCTCATCATGTTATTTCACTCTTTGGGAATACTAGGATTATGTGTAGTATGTTATGAATAACATATCAAATGTACAGTTGAAGTCAGAAGTTTACATAAACTTAGGTTGGAGTCATTAAAACTCATTTTTCAAACACTCCACAAATTTATTGTTAACAAACTATAGTTTTGGCAAGTCGGAAAGAACATCTACTTTGTGCATGACACAAGTAATTTTTCCAACAATTGTTTACAGACATATTATTTCACTTATAATTCACTGTATCACAATTCCAGTGCGTCAGAAGTTTACATACACTAAGTTGACTGCCTTTAAACAGCATGGAAAATTCCAGAAAATGATGTCATGGCTTTAGAAGCTTCTGATAGGCTAATTGACATAATTTGAGTCAATTGAAGGCCTACCTTCAAACTCAGTGCCTCTTTGCTTGACATCATGGGAAAATCAAAAGAAATCAGCCAAGACCTCAGCAAAAAAAATTGTAGACCTCTACAAGTCTGGTTCATCCTTGGGAGCAATTTCCAAACGCCTGAAGGTACCACGTTCATCTGTACAAACAATAGTACGCAAGTATAAACACCATGGGACCACGCAGCTGTCATACCGCTCAGGAAGGAGACACGTTCTGTCTCCTAGAGATGAACGTACTTTGGTGCAAAAAGTGCAAATCAATCCCAGAACAACAGCAAAGGACCTTGTGAAGATGCTGGAGGAAACAGGTACAAAAGTATCTATATCCACAGTAAAACGAGTCCTATATCGACATAACCTGAAAGGCCGCTCAGCAAGGAAGAAGCCACTGCTCCAAAACCGCCATAAAAAAAGCCAGACTACGGTTTGCAACTGGACATGGGGACAAAGATCGTACTTTTTTGGAGAAATGTCCTCTGGTCTGATGAAACAAAAATAGAACTGTTTGGCCATAATGACCATCGTTATGTTTGGAGGAAAAAGGGGGAGACTTGCAAGCCGAAGAACACCATCCCAACCGTGAAGCACGGGGGAGGGACTGGTGCACTTCACAAAATAGATGAACTCTAGATGACTCAGTTACGCCAGCTCTGTCAGGAGGAATGGGCCAAAATTCACCCAACTAATTGTGGGAAGCTTGTGGAAGGCTACCCGAAACGTTTGACCCAAGTTGAACAAGTTAAAAGCAATGCAAACAAATACTAATTGAGTGTATGTAAACTTCTGACCCACTGGGAATGTGATGAAAGAAATAAAAGCTGAAATAAATCATTCTCTCTACTATTATTCTGACATTTCACATTCTTAAAATAAAGTGGTGATCCTAACTGACCTAAGACAGGGAATTTTTACTCTGACTAAATGTCAGGAATGGTGAAAAACTGAGTATAAATATATTTGACTAAGGTGTATGTAAACTTCTGACTTCAACTGTACATACGACTCTACACCATGGAACATGGAACAGCAACGACCTCCATCCTGTCACTCCACATCATATAATACACATGACCAGCTGAAACAGTGAACAACAACCTTCTAATGGAGACTGAATGACAGCGGTGATGCTGCAGCACATCTCAGTTTAACTGCAGTGGTGTCATAGCAGCTACATACTGAGTGTCATGCTACCAATAATCACTTACAAACCCACAATAATGTCTCATTTATGAGGTGGAACACACCTTGTAGCGAATGGGACTTGGCGATAGAGGCTACAGGGTTAGTTAGTTAGTTAGTTAGTTAGTTAGTTAGTTAGTTAGTTAGTTAGTTAGTTAGTTAGACTACAGAGATGAGCTGCAATGCCAGGTGCTACCCCTCTTTTGGAAAGCAGTTTTTCCCTGGATTAGGGATTAAGCACCCCCAGACACGAGCACAGAGAGGCTCAACCAGCGCCCGACCACCTGCCCTTTTGCTCTCCTATGAAAAAGTGTATTTTTTGTAAGTGTTTGAATTACTTTTTGTCTCTTTTAGTAGTTTACTAGCTAAAACGAGCTAATTTTATAAACTCTTGAAAGTCACAAAATTCCCCCGCCCTACCGCTCCAAGAACACACTCGTCTGACTTGCGTGCAGTGGCCACGCTACGGGGGCGTGGAGCGGGGAGACTTGAATACCGCTAGGAAGAGTTGGATCTGTCATGTCTCCCACTGTTAGGGACACAGAATGGGGGATTCAACTGCTTGTTAGCAAGAGGCAGATATCAGAAGCAGGACAAACTGCTTGTTAGAAAGAGGCAGATATCAGAAGCAGGACAAACTGCTTGTTAGAAAGAGGCAGATATCAGAAGCAGGACAAACTGCTTGTTAGAAAGAGGCAGATATCAGAAGCAGGACAAACTGCTTGTTAGAAAGAGGAAGATATCAGAAGCAGGACAAACTGCTGGTTAGAAAGAGGCAGATATCAGAAGCAGGACAAACTGCTTGTTAGAAAGAGGCAGATATCAGAAGCAGGACAAACTGCTTGTTAGAAAGAGGAAGATATCAGAAGCAGGACAAACTGCTTGTTAGAAAGAGGCAGATATCAGAAGCAGGACAAACTGCTTGTTAGAAAGAGGCAGATATCAGAAGCAGGACAAACTGCTTGTTAGAAAGAGGCAGATATCAGAAGCAGGACAAACTGCTTGTTAGAAAGAGGAAGATATCAGAAGCAGGACAAACTGCTTGTTAGAAAGAGGCAGATATCAGAAGCAGGACAAACTGCTTGTTAGAAAGAGGCAGATATCAGAAGCAGGACAATCTGCTTGTTAGAAAGAGGAAGATATCAGAAGCAGGACAAACTGCTTGTTAGAAAGAGGCAGATATCAGAAGCAGGACAAACTGCTTGTTAGAAAGAGGAAGATATCAGAAGCAGGACAAACTGCTGGTTACCAAGAGGGAGATATCAGAAGCAGGACAAACTGCTTGTTAGAAAGAGGCAGATATCAGAAGCAGGACAAACTGCTTGTTAGAAAGAGGAAGATATCAGAAGCAGGACAAACTGCTTGTAGGAAGAGGCAGATATCAGAAGCAGGACAAACTGCTGGTTAGCAAGAGGCAGATATCAGAAGCAGGACAAACTGCTTGTTAGAAAGAGGGAGATATCAGAAGCAGGACAAACTGCTTGTTAGAAAGAGGCAGATATCAGAAGCAGGACAAACTGCTTGTTAGAAAGAGGCAGATATCAGAAGCAGGACAAACTGCTTGTTAGAAAGAGGAAGATATCAGAAGCAGGACAAACTGCTTGTAGGAAGAGGCAGATATCAGAAGCAGGACAAACTGCTGGTTAGCAAGAGGCAGATATCAGAAGCAGGACAAACTGCTTGTTAGCAATAGGCAGATATCAGAAGCAGGACAAACTGCTTGTTAGCAAGAGGAAGATATCAGAAGCAGGACAAACTGCTTGTTAGCAAGAGGAAGATATCAGAAGCAGGACAAACTGCTTGTTAGAAAGAGGCAGATATCAGAAGCAGGACAAACTGCTTGTTAGCAAGAGGAAGATATCAGAAGCAGGACAAACTGCTTGTTAGAAAGAGGCAGATATCAGAAGCAGGACAAACTGCTTGTTAGAAAGAGGAAGATATCAGAAGCAGGACAAACTGCTTGTTAGCAAGAGGAAGATATCAGAAGCAGGACAAACTGCTTGTAGGAAGAGGCAGATATCAGAAGCAGGACAAACTGCTGGTTAGCAAGAGGCGGATATCAGAAGCAGGACAAACTGCTTGTTAGCAATAGGCAGATATCAGAAGCAGGACAAACTGCTTGTTAGAAAGAGGCAGATATCAGAAGCAGGACAAACTGCTTGTTAGAAAGAGGCAGATATCAGAAGCAGGACAAACTGCTTGTTAGAAAGAGGCAGATATCAGAAGCAGGACAAACTGCTTGTTAGAAAGAGGCAGATATCAGAAGCAGGACAAACTGCTTGTTAGAAAGAGGCAGATATCAGAAGCAGGACAAACTGCTTGTTAGCAAGAGGCAGATATCAGAAGCAGGACAAACTGCTTGTTAGCAAGAGGAAGATATCAGAAGCAGGACAAACTGCTTGTTAGCAAGAGGAAGATATCAGAAGCAGGACAAACTGCTTGTTAGCAAGAGGCAGATATCAGAAGCAGGACAAACTGCTTGTTAGAAAGAGGAAGATATCAGAAGCAGGACAAACTGCTTGTTAGAAAGAGGCAGATATCAGAAGCAGGACAAACTGCTTGTTAGCAAGAGGAAGATATCAGAAGCAGGACAAACTGCTGGTTAGAAAGAGGCAGGTATCAGAAGCAGGACAAACTGCTTGTTAGAAAGAGGCAGATATCAGAAGCAGGACAAACTGCTGGTTAGCAAGAGGCAGATATCAGAATCAGGACAAACTGCTTGTTAGAAAGAGGCAGATATCAGAAGCAGGACAAACTGCTTGTTAGAAAGAGGCAGATATCAGAAGCAGGACAAACTGCTTGTTAGAAAGAGGCAGATATCAGAAGCAGGACAAACTGCTGGTTAGCAAGAGGCAGATATCAGAAGCAGGACAAACTGCTTGTTAGAAAGAGGCAGATATCAGAAGCAGGACAAACTGCTTGTTAGAAAGAGGCAGATATCAGAAGCAGGACAAACTGCTTGTTAGCAAGAGGCAGATATCAGAAGCAGGACAAACTGCTTGTTAGAAAGAGGAAGATATCAGAAGCAGGACAAACTGCTTGTTAGAAAGAGGCAGATATCAGAAGCAGGACAAACTGCTTGTTAGAAAGAGGAAGATATCAGAAGCAGGACAAACTGCTTGTTAGAAAGAGGCAGATATCAGAAGCAGGACAAACTGCTTGTTAGAAAGAGGCAGATATCAGAAGCAGGACAAACTGCTTGTTAGAAAGAGGCAGATATCAGAAGCAGGACAAACTGCTTGTAGGAAGAGGCAGATATCAGAAGCAGGACAAACTGCTGGTTAGCAAGAGGCAGATATCAGAAGCAGGACAAACTGCTTGTTAGCAATAGGCAGATATCAGAAGCAGGACAAACTGCTTGTTAGCAAGAGGAAGATATCAGAAGCAGGACAAACTGCTTGTTAGCAAGAGGAAGATATCAGAAGCAGGACAAACTGCTTGTTAGCAAGAGGCAGATATCAGAAGCAGGACAAACTGCTTGTTAGAAAGAGGAAGATATCAGAAGCAGGACAAACTGCTTGTTAGAAAGAGGAAGATATCAGAAGCAGGACAAACTGCTTGTTAGCAAGAGG
>NW_024060082.1:25000-28128 GCF_016432855.1 Salvelinus namaycush
CGTGTGTGTGTGCGTGTGTGTGTGTGTGTGTGTTGAAAGCAGGATAAGCTATGTGGAAGAGGGAGAGTGAGGAGATAGAGAGATATGGACAGAGCATAGAACAAAAGAGAAAGATGAGGCAAAGAGATAAGGCAGGATATACAGGAAGAGAGAGTGAGGGATGGACAGATAGAGAGAGAGAAAGAGAGCTAGAGAAGGAGATGGGAAACTGGAATATTTATCTGCAGGGAATTAAGATGAGTCATTTAGAGAGGGGTGCTGAACCCAACAGTATGGTTAATGGTTAACAGTATGGTTAATGGTTAACAGTATGGTTAATGGTCAACAGTATGGTTAATGGTTAACAGTATGGTTAATGGTTAACAGTATGGTTAATGGTCAACAGTATGGTTAATGGTTAACAGTATGGTTAATGGTTAACAGTATGGTTAATGGTTAACAGTATGGTTAATGGTTAACAGTATGGTTAATGGTCAACAGTATGGTTAATGGTTAACAGTATGGTTAATGGTTAACAGTATGGTTAATGGTCAACAGTATGGTTAATGGTGTGTGTGAGAGATGGAGGGGTACAGAGAGAGAGGAGGGGTACAGAGAGAGAGGAGGGGTACAGAGAGAGAAGGAGGGGTACAGAGAGAGAGGAGGGGTACAGAGAGAAAGAGGGGTAAAGAGAGAGAAAGAGGGGTACAGAGAGAGAAGGAGGGGTACAGAGAGCGAAAGAGGGCTACAGAGAGAGAAGGAGGGGTACAGAGAGAGAAGGAGGGGTACAGAGAGAGAAGGAGGGGTACAGAGAGAGATGGCGGGGTACAGAGAGAGAAAGAGGGGTACAGAGAGAGATGGAGGTGCACAGAGAGAGAGAAGGAGGGGTACAGAGAGAGAAGGAGGAGTACAGAGAGAGATGGAGGTGCACAGAGAGAGGAGGGGTACAGAGAGAGATGGCGGGATACAGAGAGAGAAAGAGGGGTACAGAGAGAGATGGAGGTGCACAGAGAGAGATGGATGTGCACAGAGAGAGAGGAGGGGTACAGAGAGAGATGGAGGGATACAGAGAGAGAAAGAGGGGTACAAAGAGAGATGGAGGTGCACAGAGAGAGAAGGAGGGGTACAGAGGGAGAAGAATGGGTACAGAGAGAGAAAGAGGGGTACAGAGAGAGAAGGAGGGGTACAGAGAGAGAAGGAGGGGCACAGAGAGAGGGGAGGGGTACAGAGAGAGAAGGAGGGGCACAGAGAGAGGGGAGGGGTACAGAGAGAGAAGGACAGGAACAGAGAGAGAAAGAGGGGTACAGGAGGGGTACAGAGAGAGATGGAGAGGTACAGAGAGAGAAGGAAGGGTACAGAGAGAGAAGGACGGGAACACAGAGAGAAAGAGGGGTACAGAGAGAGATGGAGAGGTACAGAGAGAGAAGGAAGGGTACAGAGAGAAAGGAGGGGTACAGAGAGAGAGGAGAGGTACAGAGAGAAAGGAGGGGTACAGAGAGAGATGAGGGGTACAGAGAGAGAAAGAGGGGTAGAGAGAGAGCTGGAGGGATACAGAGAGAGAAAGAGGGGGTACAGAGAGAGAAGGAGGGGTACAGAGAGAAAGAGGGGTGCATAGAAAGATGGAGGGGTACAGAGAGAGAAGGAGGGGTACAGAGAGAGAAGGAGGGGTACATAGAGAGAAGGAGGGGTACAGAGAGAGAAAGAGGGGTACAGAGAGAGAAAGAGGGGTACAGAGAGAGATGGAGGGGTACAGAGAGAGAAGGAGGGGTGCAGAGAGAGATGGAGGGGTAAATAATGAGATGGAGGGGTACAGAGGGAGATGGAGGGTTACAGATAGAGAAGGAGGGGTACAGAGAGATAAGGACAGGAACAGAGACAGAAAGAGGGGTACAGAGAGAGAAAGAGGGGTACAGAGAGAAATGTAGGGGTACAGAGAGAGAAGGAGGTGTACAGAGAGAGAAGGAAGGGTACAGAACGATAAGGATGGAACAGAGAGAGAAAGAGGGGTACAGAGAGAGAAGGAGGGGTACAGAGAGATCGAGGGGTACAGAGAGAAAAGGAGGGGTACAGAGAGAAAAGGACAGGAACAGAGACAGAAAGAGGGGTACAGAGAGAGAAAGAGGGGTACAGAGAGAGATGGAGGGGTACAGAGAGAGAAGGAGGGGTACAGAGAGAGATGGAGGGGTACAGAGAGAGAAGGAGGGGTACAGAGAGAGATGGAGGGGTACAGCGAGAGATGGAGGGGTACAGAGAGAGAAGGAGGGGTACAGAGAGAGAAGGAGGGGTACAGAAAGAAAGAGGGGTACAGAGAGAGATGGAGGGGTACAGAGAGAGATGAAGGGGTACAGAGAGAGATGGAGGGGTACAGAGATAGGAGGGGTACATAGAGAGAAAGAGGGGTACAGAGAGAGATGGAGGGGTACAGAGAGAGGTGGAGGGGTACAGAGAGAGAAGGAGGGGTACAGAGAGAGAAGGAGGGGTACAGAGAGAGAAGGAGGGGTACAGAGAGAAAGAGGGGTACAGAGAGAGATGGAGGGGTACAGAGAGAGAGGAGGGGTACAGAGAGAGAAGGAGGGGTACATAAAGAGAAGGAGGGGTACAGAGAGAGAAAGAGGGGTACAGAGAGAGATGGAGGGGTACAGAGAGAGAAAGAGGGGTACAGAGAGAGAGGAGGGGTACAGAGAGAGAAGGGGTGTACATAGAGGGAAAGATGGGTACAGAGAGAGATGGAGGGGTATAGAGAGAGAAAGAGGGGTACAGAGAGAGATGGAGGGTTACAGAGAGAGAAGGAGGGGTACAGAGAGAGCTGGAAGGGTACAGAGAGAGAAGGAGGGTACAGAGAGAGAAGGACGGTTACAGAGAGAAAGAGGGGTACAGAGAGATGGAGGGATACAGAGAGAGAAGGAGGGGTACAGAGAGAGAGAGGAGGGTTACATAGAGAGAAGGACAAGTACAGAGAGAGATGGAGGGTTACAGAGAGAGAAAGGGGGGTACAGAGAGAAAGAGGGGTACAGAGAGAGATGGAGGGGTACAGGGAGAGAAGGGGGGTACAGAGAGAGAAAGAGGGGTACAGAGGGAGAAGGAGGGGGACAGAGAGAGATGGAGAGGTACAGAGGGAGATGGAGATGGAGGGTTACAGAGAGAGAAGG
>NW_024060083.1:0-28100 GCF_016432855.1 Salvelinus namaycush
TGTGTTGTCACCCCAGGGTCACAATACTACTCATAAGAACATTTAGAATTTAGACTGTGTGTGTTGTCACCCCAGGGTCACAATACTACTCATAAAGAACATTTAGAATGTAATGTGTTGTCACCCCAGGGTCACAATACTACTCATAAAGAACATTTAGAATGTATGTGTTGTCACCCCAGGGTCACAATACTACTCATAAAGAACATTTAGAATGTAAATGTGTTGTCACCCCAGGGTCACAATACTACTCATAAAGAACATTTAGAATTAATGTATGTGTTGTCACCCCAGGGTCACAATACTACTCATAAAGAACATTTAGAATGTAGAATGTGTTGTCACCCCAGGTCACAATACTACTCATAAAGAACATTTAGAATGTATGTGTTGTCACCCCAGGGTCACAATACTACTCATAAAGAACATTTAGAATTTAGAATGTATGTGTTGTCACCCCAGGGTCACAATACTACTCATAAAGAACATTTAGAATGTATGTGTTGTCACCCCACGGTCACAATACTAACTCATAAAGAACATTAGAATTTAGAATGTATGTGTTGTCACCCCAGGGTCACAATACTACTCATAAAGAACATTTAGAATGTAGAATGTATGTGTTGTCACCCCAGGGTCACAATACTACTCATAAAGAACATTTAGAATTTAGAATGTGTGTGTTGTCACCCCAGGGTCACAATACTACTCATAAAGAACATTTAGAATGTAGAATGTGTGTGTTGTCACCCCAGGGTCACAATACTACTCATAAAGAACATTAGATTTAGAAGGTATGTGTTGTCACCCCAGGGTCACAATACTACTCATAAAGAACATTAGAATGTATGTGTTTGTCCACCCCAGGGTCACAATACTACTCATAAAGAACATTTAGAATGTATGTGTTGTCACCCCAGGGTCACATACTACTCATAAAGAACCTTTATAATTTAGAATGTGTGTGTTGTCACCCAGGGTCACAATACTACTCATAAAGAACATTTAGAATTAGAATGTTGTGTTGTCACCCCAGGGTCACAATACTACTCATAAAGAACATTTAGATAATGTATAGTGTTGTCACCCCAGGGTCACAATACTACTCATAAAGAACATTTAGAATGTAGAATGTGTGTGTTGTCACCCCAGGGTCACAATACTACTCATAAAGACATTTAGAATTAGAATGTGTGTGTCACCCCAGGTCACAATACTACTCATAAAGAACATTTAGAATTAGAATGTAGTGTGTTGTTCACCCCAGGGTCACAATACTACTCATAAAGAACATTTAGAATGTAGATGTTGTGTTGTCACCCACCAGGGTCACAATACTAATTCATAAAGAACATTTAGAATTTAATGTAGTGTGTCACCCCAGGTCAACAATACTACTCATGAAAGAACCATTTAGAATTTAGAATGTGTGTGTTGTCACCCAGGGTCACAATACTACTCATAAAGAACATTTAGAATTTAGAATGTATGTGTTGTCACCCCAGGGTCACAATACTACTCATAAAGAACATTTAGAATGTATGTGTTGTCACCCCAGGGTCACAATACTACTCATAAAGAACATTTAGAATTTTAGATGTGTGTTGTCACCCCAGGGTCACAATACTACTCATAAAGAACATTTAGAATTTAGAATGTGTTGTCACCCCAGGGTCACAATACTACTCATAAAGAACATTTAGAATGTAGAATGTATGTTGTCACCCCAGGGTCACAATAGCTAACTCATAAAGAACATTTAGATTTAGAATGTATGTGTTGTCACCCCCAGGGGTCACAATACTACTCATAAAGAACATTTAGAATTTAGACTGTGTGTTGTCACCCCAGGGTCACAATACTACTCATAAAGAACATTTAGAATGTAGAATGTGTGTGTTGTCACCCCAGGGTCACAATACTACTCATAAAGAACATTTAGAATGTAGAATGTATGTGTTGTCACCCCAGGGTCACAATACTACTCATAAAGAACATTTAGAATTTAGAATGTATGTGTTGTCACCCCAGGGTCACAATGCTGCTCATAAAGAACATTTAGAATTTAGAATGTATGTGTTGTCACCCCAGGGTCACAATACTACTCACAAAGAACATTTAGAATGTATGTGTTGTCACCCCAGGGTCACAATACTACTCATAAATAACATTTAGAATTTAGACTGTGTGTGTTGTCACCCCAGGGTCACAATACTACTCATAAAGAACATTTAGAATGTAGAATGTGTGTGTTGTCACAATACTACTCATAAAGAACATTTAGAATGTATGTGTTGTCACCCCAGGGTCACAATACTACTCATAAAGAACATTTAGAATGTATGTGTTGTCACCCCAGGGTCACAATACTACTCATAAAGAACATTTAGAATGTAGAATGTGTGTGTTGTCACCCCAGGGTCACAATACTACTCATAAAGAACATTTACAATGTATGTGTTGTCACCCCAGGGTCACAATACTACTCATAAAGAACATTTACAATGTATGTGTTGTCACCCCAGGGTCACAATACTACTCATAAAGAACATTTAGAATGTAGAATGTGTGTGTTGTCACCCCAGGGTCACAATACTACTCATAAAGAACATTTAGAATTTAGAATGTATTTGTTGTCACCCCATGGTCACAATACTACTCATAAAGAACATTTAGAATGTAGAATGTATGTGTTGTCACCCCATGGTCACAATACTACTCATAAAGAACATTTAGAATGTATGTGTTGTCACCCCACGGTCACAATACAACTCATAAAGAACATTTAGAATTTAGAATGTATGTTTTGTCACCCCAGGGTCACAATACTACTCATAAAGAACATTTAGAATGTAGAATGTGTGTGTTGTCACCCCAGGGTCACAATACTACTCATAAAGAACATTTAGAATTTAGAATGTGTGTGTTGTCACCCCAGGGTCACAATACTACTCATAAAGAACATTTAGAATGTATGTGTTGTCACCCCAGGGTCACAATGCTGCTCATAAAGAACATTTAGAATGTATGTGTTGTCACCCCAGGGTCACAATACTACTCATAAAGAACATTTAGAATGTTTGTGTTGTCACCCCATGGTCACAATACTACTCATAAAGAACATTTAGAATGTATGTGTTGTCACCCCAGGGTCACAATACTACTCATAAAGAACATTTAGAATGTAGAATGTGTGTGTTGTCACCCCAGGGTCACAATACTACTCATAAAGAACATTTAGAATGTAGAATGTATGTGTTGTCACCCCAGGGTCACAATGCTGCTCATAAAGAACATTTAGAATTTAGAATGTATGTGTTGTCACCCCATGGTTACAATACTACTCATAAAGAACATTTAGAATGTATGTGTTGTCACCCCAGGGTCACAATACTACTCATAAAGAACATTTAGAATGTATGTGTTGTCACCCGAGGGTCACAATACTACTCATAAAGAACATTTAGAATGTATGTGTTGTCACCCGAGGGTCACAATACTACTCATAAAGAACATTTAGAATTTAGAATGTATGTGTTGTCACCCCAGGTCACAATACTACTCATAAAGAACATTTAGAATGTATGTGTTGTCACCCCAGGTCACAATACTACTCATAAAGAACATTTAGAATGTATGTGTTTGTCACCCCAGGGTCACAATACTACTCATAAAGAACATTTAGAAGTGTATAATGTTTTGTGTTGTCACCCCAGGGTCACAATACTACTCATAAAGAACATTTAGAATTTAGAATGTATGTGTTGTAACCCCAGGGTCACAATACTACTCATAAAGAACATTTAGAACTGTATGGTTGTCACCCCAGGGTCACAATACTACTCATAAAGAACATTTAGAATGTAATGTTGTTGTCACCACAGGGTCACAATACTACTCATAAAGAACATTTAGAATGTATGGTGTTGTCACCCCAGGGTCACAATACTACTCATAAAGAACATTTAGAATGTATGTGTTGTCACCCGAAGGTCACAATACTACTCATAAAGAACATTTAGAATGTATGTGTTGTCACCCCAGGGTCACAATACTACTCATAAAGAACATTTAGAATGTATGTGTTGTCACCCCAGGGTCACAATACTACTCATAAAGAACATTTAGAATGTATGTGTTGTCACCCCAGGGTCACAATACTACTCATAAAGAACATTTAGAATGTATGTGTTGTCACCCGAGGGTCACAATACTACTCATAAAGAACATTTAGAATGTATGTGTTGTCACCCGAAGGTCACAATACTACTCATAAAGAACATTTAGAATGTTTGTGTTGTCACCCCATGGTCACAATACTACTCATAAAGAACATTTAGAATGTATGTGTTGTCACCCCAGGGTCACAATACTACTCATAAAGAACATTTAGAATGTAGAATGTGTGTGTTGTCACCCCAGGGTCACAATACTACTCATAAAGAACATTTAGAATGTAGAATGTATGTGTTGTCACCCCAGGGTCACAATGCTGCTCATAAAGAACATTTAGAATTTAGAATGTATGTGTTGTCACCCCAGGGTCACAATACTACTCATAAAGAACATTTAGAATGTATGTGTTGTCACCCCAGGGTCACAATACTACTCATAAAGAACATTTAGAATGTATGTGTTGTCACCCCAGGGTCACAATACTACTCATAAAGAACATTTAGAATGTATGTGTTGTCACCCCAAGGTCACAATACTACTCATAAAGAACATTTACAATGTATGTGTTGTCACCCCAGGGTCACAATACTACTCATAAAGAACATTTAGAATGTATGTGTTGTCACCCCAGGGTCACAATACTACTCATAAAGAACATTTAGAATGTAATGTGTTGTCACCCCAGGGTCACAATACTACTCATAAAGAACATTTAGAATGTATGTGTTGTCACCCCAGGGTCACAATACTACTCATAAAGAACATTTAGAATGTATGTGTTGTCACCCCAGGGTCACAATACTACTCATAAAGAACATTTAGAATGTATGTGTTGTCACCCGAGGTCACAATACTACTCATAAAGAACATTTAGAATGTATGTGTTGTCACCCCAGGGTCACAATACTACTCATAAAGAACATTTAGAATGTATGTGTTGTCACCCCAGGGTCACAATACTACTCATAAAGAACATTTAGAATGTATGTGTTGTCACCCCAGGGTCACAATACTACTCATAAAGAACATTTAGAATGTATGTGTTGTCACCCCAGGGTCACAATACTACTCATAAAGAACATTTAGAATGTATGTGTTGTCACCCCAGGGTCACAATACTACTCATAAAGAACATTTAGAATGTATGTGTTGTCACCCCAGGGTCACAATACTACTCATAAAGAACATTTAGAATGTATGTGTTGTCACCCCAGGGTCACAATACTACTCATAAAGAACATTTAGAATGTATGTGTTGTCACCCCAGGGTCACAATACTACTCATAAAGAACATTTAGAATGTATGTGTTGTCACCCCAGGGTCACAATACTACTCATAAAGAACATTTAGAATGTATGTGTTGTCACCCCAGGGTCACAATACTACTCATAAAGAACATTTAGAATGTATGTGTTGTCACCCCAGGGTCACAATACTACTCATAAAGAACATTTAGAATGTATGTGTTGTCACCCCAGGGTCACAATACTACTCATAAAGAACATTTAGAATGTATGTGTTGTCACCCCAGGGTCACAATACTACTCATAAAGAACATTTAGAATGTATGTGTTGTCACCCCAGGGTCACAATACTACTCATAAAGAACATTTAGAATGTATGTGTTGTCACCCCAGGGTCACAATACTACTCATAAAGAACATTTAGAATGTATGTGTTGTCACCCCAGGGTCACAATACTACTCATAAAGAACATTTAGAATGTATGTGTTGTCACCCCAGGGTCACAATACTACTCATAAAGAACATTTAGAATGTATGTGTTGTCACCCCAGGGTCACAATACTACTCATAAAGAACATTTAGAATGTATGTGTTGTCACCCCAGGGTCACAATACTACTCATAAAGAACATTTAGAATGTATGTGTTGTCACCCCAGGGTCACAATACTACTCATAAAGAACATTTAGAATGTATGTGTTGTCACCCCAGGGTCACAATACTACTCATAAAGAACATTTAGAATGTATGTGTTGTCACCCCAGGGTCACAATACTACTCATAAAGAACATTTAGAATGTATGTGTTGTCACCCCAGGGTCACAATACTACTCATAAAGAACATTTAGAATGTATGTGTTGTCACCCCAGGGTCACAATACTACTCATAAAGAACATTTAGAATGTATGTGTTGTCACCCCAGGGTCACAATACTACTCATAAAGAACATTTAGAATGTATGTGTTGTCACCCCAGGGTCACAATACTACTCATAAAGAACATTTAGAATGTATGTGTTGTCACCCCAGGGTCACAATACTACTCATAAAGAACATTTAGAATGTATGTGTTGTCACCCCAGGGTCACAATACTACTCATAAAGAACATTTAGAATGTATGTGTTGTCACCCCAGGGTCACAATACTACTCATAAAGAACATTTAGAATGTATGTGTTGTCACCCCAGGGTCACAATACTACTCATAAAGAACATTTAGAATGTATGTGTTGTCACCCCAGGGTCACAATACTACTCATAAAGAACATTTAGAATGTATGTGTTGTCACCCCAGGGTCACAATGCTACTCATAAAGAACATTTAGAATGTATGTGTTGTCACCCCAGGGTCACAATGCTACTCATAAAGAACATTTAGAATGTATGTGTTGTCACCCCAGGGTCACAATGCTACTCATAAAGAACATTTAGAATGTATGTGTTGTCACCCCAGGGTCACAATGCTACTCATAAAGAACATTTAGAATGTATGTGTTGTCACCCCAGGGTCACAATGCTACTCATAAAGAACATTTAGAATGTATGTGTTGTCACCCCAGGGTCACAATACTACTCATAAAGAACATTTAGAATGTATGTGTTGTCACCCCAGGGTCACAATGCTACTCATAAAGAACATTTAGAATGTATGTGTTGTCACCCCAGGGTCACAATGCTGCTCATAAAGAACATTTAGAATGTATGTGTTGTCACCCCAGGGTCACAATGCTACTCATAAAGAACATTTAGAATGTATGTGTTGTCACCCCAGGGTCACAATACTACTCATAAAGAACATTTAGAATGTATGTGTTGTCACCCCAGGGTCACAATACTACTCATAAAGAACATTTAGAATGTATGTGTTGTCACCCCAGGGTCACAATACTACTCATAAAGAACATTTAGAATGTATGTGTTGTCACCCCAGGGTCATAATACTACTCATAAAGAACATTTAGAATGTATGTGTTGTCACCCCAGGGTCACAATACTACTCATAAAGAACATTTAGAATGTATGTGTTGTCACCCCAGGGTCACACACTACTCATAAAGAACATTTAGGATTTTTATTATTGAAAAACCATATTTTTGTTTTCTACGGTGCTATGATATTTTGGCCATTTTGCCCAGCCCGACTTGGGATTTGGTTCAGAATGCTCTGTATGAGGCCGTCTTTTGAATCTCTCTGGAGTCTGTGGATCTGAAGATCCTCTCCTATAAAATCTCCTTGCTTGTGGCTTTGTCCTCGGGTCAATGTGCTGGGGACCTCCACGTGTTATTCATTCACCCTTCCTGTACTCAGTTCGCCTCGGGCGTCTCTTAAGGTGACATTTTCGTCCAAATGCGGCGTTTGCCCACGAAAGTCAAGGCTAAATCAAATCAAACATTTTATTGGTCACTTACCCGTGTTTAGTAGATGTTATTGCGGGTGTAGCGAAATGCTTGTGCTTCTAGTTCCAACAGTCCAGTAATATCTAAAAATTACACAACATATACCCAATACACTCATCTAGTAAAGAAATGGAATTAAGAATATAAAAAATATATGGACGAGCAATGTCAGAGAGGCATAGAATAAGATACAGTAGAATAGGACAGAATACAGTATATACATATGAGATGAGTAATACATAGAATAAGTTACAGTAGAATAGGACAGAATACAGTATATACATATGAGATGAGTAATACATAGAATAAGATACAGTAGAATAGGACAGAATACAGTATATACATATGAGATGAGTAATACATAGAATAAGATACAGTAGAATAGGACAGAATACAGTATATACATATGTGAGTAATGCAAGATATGTAAACATTATTAAAGTGACTAGTGTCCCATTTATTAAAGAGGCCAATGATTTCAAGTCTGTATGTAGACAGCCGCCTCTCTGTGTTATTGATGGCTGTTTAACAGTCTGATGGCCTTGAGATAGAAGCTATTTTTTCAGCTGTTTTTTAAGCTGTTTTTCAGTCTCTCGGTCCCCGCTTTGATGCACCTGTACTGACCTCACCTTCTGGATGATAGCGAGGTGAACAGGCAGTGGCTCGGGTGGTTGTTGTCCTTGATGATCTTATTATCCTTCCTGTGACATCGGGTGCTGTAGGTGTCCTGGAGGGCAGGTAGTTTGCCCCCGGTGATGCATTTGGCAGACCGCACCACCCTCGGTACCCTCGGTATCAATTGAAGTGGGTCTAGGGTGACAGGTAAGGTGGAGGTGATATGATCCATAACTAGCCTCTCAAAGCACTTCATGATGACAGAAGTGAGTGCTATAGGGCGGTAGTCATTTAGCGTAGGGAGAGATTGGCAATGTCTGTAAACACATCAGCCAGCTGGTCTGCTCATGCTCTGAGGACGCAGCTAGGGATGCCTACTGGGCCGGGTGCCTTGCAAGGGTTAACACGCTTAAATGTCTTACTCGCATCACAAGGAAAGCCTTGGTAGCGGGCCGCTTCGGTGGCTCTGTGTTATCCACAAAGCAGAGAAGGTTTAGCTTGTCTGGAAGAAAGACGTCGGTATCCGCGACATGGCTGGTTTTCCTTTTGTAGTCCGTGATTGTCTGTAGACCCCGCCACGTACGTCTCGTGTCTGAGCCGTTGAATTGCAACTCCACTTTGTCTCTATACTGACGTTTTGCCTGTTTGATTGCCTTGTGGAGGGAATAGCTACACTGTTTGTATTCGGCCATATTCCCAGTCAACTTGGGATGGTTAAATGCGATGTTTTGCGCGAATTCTGCCATCTATTCACAGTTTCTGGTTAGGGTAGGTTTTAATAGTCACAGAGGGTACAACATCATCTATACACTTCCTGATAAACTCTGTCACAGAATCAGTGTATTCGTCAATGTTATTCTCGGAAGCTACCTGGAACAGTCCACGTGATCAAAACCATCCTGAAATGTGTATTCCGATTAGTCAGACCAGCGTTGAATAGTCCTTAGAGTTTCTGCCTATAGCAAGGGAAGAGCGAAATGGAGTCATGGTCAGATTTGCCGAAAGGAGGGCGGGGGATGGCCTTATAGGCATCCCGGAAGTTGGAGTAACAGTGGTTGAGTGTTTTGGCAGCGCGAGTACTACAGTCAATGTGTTGATAGAACTTCATCATTCCTTTTCTCAAATTTCCTTTGTTAAAATCCCCAGCTACAATAAATGCAGCCTCAGGATATGTGGTTTCCAGTGGTATCAGCTTGAGGGCCGTCGTGGTATCAGCTTGAGGGCCGTCGTGGTATCAGCTTGAGGGCCGTCGTGGTATCAGTTTGAGGGCCGTCGTGGTATCAGCTTGAGGGCCGTCGTGGTATCAGTTTGAGGGCCGTCGTGGTATCAGCTTGAGGGCCGTCGTGGTATCAGCTTGAGGGCCGTCGTGGTATCAGCTTGAGGGCCGTCGTGGTATCAGTTTGAGGGCCGTCGTGGTATCAGTTTGAGGGCCGTCGTGGTATCAGCTTGAGGGCCGTCGTGGTATCAGCTTGAGGGCCGCCGTGGTATCAGCTTGAGGGCCGCCGTGGTATCAGCTTGAGGGCCGTCGTGGTATCAGTTTGAGGGCCGTCGTGGTATCAGTTTGAGGGCCGTCGTGGTATCAGTTTGAGGGCCGTCGAGGTATCAGTTTGAGGGCCGTCGAGGTATCAGTTTGAGGGCCGTCGTGGTATCAGTTTGAGGGCCGTCGTGGTATCAGCTTGAGGGGGGATATACACGGCCGTGGCTATAACAAATGAAATTCTCTCGGCAGATAATACGGTCGGCATTTGATTCTGTCCTTAGCTTTTGAACAAATTCCCTTTTTGCCTCTTTTTAAAATGTTATTAAATATTTTTTGGGGGCTTCTGAAGCGCAACAGAGGTTACATGCTCTGTGTCCGATCAGAGCTTTTCGAACCCGCGATATCCGGTTATGTAACTCGCTTTCTTACAGCGTCTCTCCCACTGGCATATAGCAGCAAGGGGCTACATTACCTAGTGGTGTAGGCGCTGTGGCGTACAGCAGCTCAGCCGTGGCGATGGCTCCATCTGCTGGACGTGTCAGGTCTCGACGGGTGCTCCGGCCAGGACTAATTGGGGAGGTGGTGAGTAATCAAGGGCTGATTGCTCACCAGCTGTACAAGCCCCATAAAGATGCCAGAAGGGCAGCACACAAAGGAGGACTGGGGCAAGTGAGGTGACTTCCGTGTAGTTGGAGACGGTTACCCGAGCTAAGACGAGGGAGTTGAGTTTGTGTGCCCGACAGGATACAGCAAGAACCGGAGCCCAGAAGACGGTATCCCGGAGAGGGTCTCATGGGGGAGACCTATCCTTTTCTTTTGATTTATTATTTAATAAACACCCTTGAAACCGCGCTAATCATACTCTGTCCATGTCTGATCTGTGTAAATGTCTTGACCAAACCCCCTGGTCTGCCACTGCGCCCACTACTCCACCAGAGATGTGGCAGCGTCTTGACCAAACCCCCTGGTCTGCCACTGCGCCCACTACTCCACCAGAGATGTGGCAGCGTCTTGACCAAACCCCCTGGTCTGCCACTGCGCCCACTACTCCACCAGAGATGTGGCAGCGTCTTGACCAAACCCCCTGGTCTGCCACTGCGCCCACTACTCCACCAGAGATGTGGCAGCGTCTTGACCAAACCCCCTGGTCTGCCACTGCGCCCACTACTCCACCAGAGATGTGGCAGCGTCTTGACCAAACCCCCTGGTCTGCCACTGCGCCCACTACTCCACCAGAGATGTGGCAGCGTCTTGGCCAAACCCCCTGGTCTGCCACTGCGCCCACTACTCCACCAGAGATGTGGCAGCGTCTTGACCAAACCCCCTGGTCTGCCACTGCGCCCACTACTCCACCAGAGATGTGGCAGCGTCTTGACCAAACCCCCTGGTCTGCCACTGCGCCCACTACCCCAGAGATGTGGCAGCGTCTTGATCAAAGCCCCTGGTCTGCCACTGCGCCCACTACTCCACCAGAGATGTGGCAGCGTCTTGACCAAACCCCCTGGTCTGCCACTGCGCCCACTACTCCACCAGAGATGTGGCAGCGTCTTGACCAAACCCCCTGGTCTGCCACTGCGCCCACTACTCCACCGGAGATGTGGCAGCGTCTTGACCAAACCCCCTGGTCTGCCACTGCGCCCACTACTCCACCAGAGATGTGGCAGCGTCTTGACCAAACCCCCTGGTCTGCCACTGCGCCCACTACTCCACCAGAGATGTGGCAGCGTCTTGACCAAACCCCCTGGTCTGCCACTGCGCCCACTACCCCAGAGATGTGGCAGCGTCTTGATCAAAGCCCCTGGTCTGCCACTGCGCCCACTACTCCACCAGAGATGTGGCAGCGTCTTGACCAAACCCCCTGGTCTGCCACTGCGCCCACTACTCCACCAGAGATGTGGCAGAGTCTTGACCAAACCCCCCTGGTCTGCCACTGCGCCCACTACTCCACCAGAGATGTGGCAGCGTCTTGACCAAACCCCCTGGTCTGCCACTGCGCCCACTACTCCACCAGAGATGTGGCAGCGTCTTGACCAAACCCCCTGGTCTGCCACTGCGCCCACTACTCCACCAGAGATGTGGCAGCGTCTTGACCAAACCCCCTGGTCTGCCACTGCGCCCACTACTCCACCAGAGATGTGGCAGCGTCTTGACCAAACCCCCTGGTCTGCCACTGCGCCCACGACTCCACCAGAGATGTGGCAGCGTCTTGGCCAAACCCCCTGGTCTGCCACTGCGCACACTACTCCACCAGAGATGTGGCAGCGTCTTGACCAAACCCCCTGGTCTGCCACTGCGCCCACTACTCCACCAGAGATGTGGCAGCGTCTTGACCAAACCCCCTGGTCTGCCACTGCGCCCACTACCCCAGAGATGTGGCAGCGTCTTGATCAAAGCCCCTGGTCTGCCACTGCGCCCACTACTCCACCAGAGATGTGGCAGCGTCTTGACCAAACCCCCTGGTCTGCCACTGCGCCCACTACTCCACCAGAGATGTGGCAGCGTCTTGACCAAACCCCCTGGTCTGCCACTGCGCCCACTACTCCACCGGAGATGTGGCAGCGTCTTGACCAAACCCCCTGGTCTGCCACTGCGCCCACTACTCCACCAGAGATGTGGCAGCGTCTTGACCAAACCCCCTGGTCTGCCACTGCGCCCACTACTCCACCAGAGATGTGGCAGCGTCTTGACCAAACCCCCTGGTCTGCCACTGCGCCCACTACCCCAGAGATGTGGCAGCGTCTTGATCAAAGCCCCTGGTCTGCCACTGCGCCCACTACTCCACCAGAGATGTGGCAGCGTCTTGACCAAACCCCCTGGTCTGCCACTGCGCCCACTACTCCACCAGAGATGTGGCAGGGTCTTGACCAAACCCCCCTGGTCTGCCACTGCGCCCACTACTCCACCAGAGATGTGGCAGCGTCTTGACCAAACCCCCTGGTCTGCCACTGCGCCCACTACTCCACCAGAGATGTGGCAGCGTCTTGACCAAACCCCCTGGTCTGCCACTGCGCCCACTACTCCACCAGAGATGTGGCAGCGTCTTGACCAAACCCCCTGGTCTGCCACTGCGCCCACTACTCCACCAGAGATGTGGCAGCGTCTTGACCAAACCCCCTGGTCTGCCACTGCGCCCACTACTCCACCAGAGATGTGGCAGCGTCTTGACCAAACCCCCTGGTCTGCCACTGCGCCCACTACTCCACCAGAGATGTGGCAGTGTCTTGACCAAACCCCCTGGTCTGCCACTGCGCCCACTACTCCACCAGAGATGTGGCAGCGTCTTGACCAAACCCCCTGGTCTGCCACTGCACCCACTACTCCACCAGAGATGTGGCAGCGTCTTGGGCAATAAGGTTTGACTGTAGGAGATATTCGTGCTGCGGTGAGTTGGGCATCACAACCCATTCGTGTGAGGTTGTATTACTTAGCTGTGCTTACAGCTGGGAAAGGGGAAAGTCACTAGGCAGCGCGCCATGTGCGCAATACCCACACCGTCGCATCTTGCGGGGCCGTTTTATTTAGTGTCCGTTGGGGTTGGCTTGGGATGGGATTCTATTCCCCCATAGTATGTTGTACCGATGTTGACTGACTGAAACGGAACGTAATGTCATGACTTTAACGACTGTTCCCTGAAGGTGGGAAACGAGGAACAACACCTGTTTGGCCTCGCACCGCCCGTTTCTGGGCTCAATCAAGAGTGATATTTAATTGAAGGAATGAATCCGAGCCTCACACTTACCACCGGTGGAAGGCTGGACAGCCAGCCAGTCGCAGATTTAATAGTATGTTGTACCTCGTTTCACTCCTTCAGGGAACAGTAGTTATAGTCATCATGTTACGCTTGTCATATGATGTATTATGCGCTTAAAACTTATCTAGGATATGTGGGACGCTAACGTCCCACTTGGCCAAAAGCCAGTAAAAATGCAGAGCGCCAAATTCAAATATATTACTATAAAAATCAAACGTTCATGAAATCACACATGAAAGACACCAAAATAAAGCTACACTTGTTGTGAATCCAGCCAACATGTCTGATTTCAAAAAGGAATTACGGCGAAAGCACACCAAACGATTATGTTAATAAGTGTGAAATGGACCATTTTCATTTCAAAATTTAACAAGTACTTTTGGGTGTCAGGGAAAATGTATAGAGTAAAAAGTACATCCTTTTCTTTAGGAATGTAGTGAAGTAAAAGTATAAGTTGGCAAAAATATAAATAGTAAAGTACAGATACCCCAAAAACCTACTTAAGTAGTACTTTAAAGTATTTTTATTTAAATACTTTACACCACTGCAAATGACAAACTTCACGCGATGCAACAGCCAAAGTGCGGGGAAAACATTGTTCAGAAGGAATGTCTGGAATATCTATCAGGGAACAGTACTGTTCTCCACATTGGATCCAATATCCCGAACAAATGTATGTTCATAAGATTTACAGTAGTCTGATTGATTTACAGTAGAGTCTGATTGATTTACAGTAGAGTCTGATTGATTTACAGTAGGTTCTAGTCTGATTGATTTACAGTAGAGTCTGATTGATTTACAGTAGAGTCTGATTGATTTACAGTAGAGTCTGATTGATTTACAGTAGGGTCTATTCTGATTGATTTACAGTAGGTCTAGTCTGATTGATTTACAGTAGGGTCTAGTCTGATTGATTTACAGTAGGTTCTAGTCTGATTGATTTACAGTAGGGTTCTAGTCTGATTGATTTACAGTAGGGTCTTGTCTGATTGATTTACAGTAGGGTCTGATTGATTTACAGTAGGGTCTAGTCTGATTGATTTACAGTAGGGTCTGATTGATTTACAGTAGGGTCTGATTGATTTACAGTAGGTTCTAGTCTGATTGATTTACATTAGGGTCTGATTGATTTACAGTAGATCTAGTCTGATTGATTTACAGTAGAGTCTGATTGATTTACAGTAGGGTCTCATTAGATCTAACAGAAAGCATCAAGGTAATGTGATGTGAGGTTTTATGTGTTTCTGTGTGTCAGTTTGGACACAGAGATAATTTCCACATAATGTGTAGAGAACTGTTCCTTGATTGATAGGCTATTGTACAACACACAGAGCTATTTTCCTTTACTCAGGACATTTAGAATGACAACTCATTACAGAGTAGCCTAGTGGGATTATTCACAAACTATTCTTGGGTCCTACAGTAGGTCATTGTTATTATTAGATGATTATTATTAGGTCCCACAGTAGGTCTATGTTATTGTTAGGTGAAATTATGGGTCCTAGGCCTATGTTAAACATTAGGAACACCCTCATAATATTGAGTTGAACAGCCTCAATTCGTCGGGGCATGGATTCTACAAGGTGTCGAAAGCGTTCCACATGGAGGCTGGCCCATGTTGACTCCAATGCTTCCCACAGCTGTGTCAAGTTTACTGGATGTCCTTTGGGTGGTGGACCATTCTTGATACACCCTGGGAAACTGTTGATCGTGAAAACCCAGCAACGTTGGGGGTGTTACTAAGCTAACACATGGAATTGTTTTAAGGTGGATCATTTAGCTATTTCGAATTTTAGGACCCCTTTTAGGTTTCAAAATATATATAAATATAAAAAATGTATTTGATGAAACATTGAATTTTGCCTCACTGCTATTAGCCCATAGAAATGCATTGAATAACAGATCCATACATGAAATAACAGATCCCTACATGGAATAACAGATCCCTACATGGAATAACAGATCCGTACATGGAATAACAGATCCGTACATGGAATAACAGATCCGTACATGAAATAACAGATCCCTACATGGAATAACAGATCCCTACATGGAATAACAGATCCATACATGGAATAACAGATCCCTACATGGAATAACAGATCCATACATGGAATAACAGATCATACATGGAATAACAGATCTCTACATGGAATAACAGATCCCTACATGGAATAACAGATCCCTACATGGAATAACAGATCCCTACATGGAATAACAGATCCCTACATGGAATAACAGATCCATACATGGAATAACAGATCATACATGGAATAACAGATCTCTACATGGAATAACAGATCCCTACATGGAATAACAGATCCAAACATGGAATAACAGATCCGTACATGGAATAACAGATCCGTACATGGAATAACAGATCCGTACATGGAATAACAGATCCGTACATGGAATAACAGATCCCTACATGGAATAACAGATCCCTACATGGAATAACAGATCCGTACATGGAATAACAGATCCCTACATGAAATAACAGATCCGTACATGGAATAACAGATCCGTACATGAAATAACAGATCCCTACATGGAATAACAGATCCCTACATGGAATAACAGATCCCTACATGGAATAACAGATCCCTACATGGAATAACAGATCCCTACATGGAATAACAGATCCCTACATGGAATAACAGATCCATACATGGAATAACAGATCCCTACATTGAATAACAGATCTCTACATGGAATAACAGATCCATACATGGAATAACAGATAGTAAAAAACGAATCTAAAAGGAAGTTTGTTATGAAGTCTGGGACCATTCAACATTATAGATTTACCAGGTTATTACTTCTAAATAAACTGTTCTCCATCTGGGACCATTCAACAGTCTAGATTTACCAGGTTATTACTTCTAAATAAACTACTGTTCACCATCTGGGACCATTCAACAGTCTAGATTTACCAGGTTATTACTTCTAAATAAACTGTTCACCATCTGGGACCATTCAACATTATAGATTTACCAGGTTATTACTTCTAAATAAACTGTTCAACATTATAGATTTACCAGGTTATTACTTCTAAATAAACTGTTCACCATCTGGGACCATTCAACAGTCTAGATTTACCAGGTTATTACTTCTAAATAAACTGTTCACCATCTGGGACCATTCAACAGTCTAGATTTACCAGGTTATTACTTCTAAATAAACTGTTCACCATCTGGGACCATTCAACAGTCTAGATTTACCAGGTTATTACTTCTAAATAAACTGTTCACCATCTGGGACCATTCAACAGTCTAGATTTACCAGGTTATTACTTCTAAATAAACTGTTCACCAATGTATTGATGAAGCCAATGACTGATGTGGTGTATTCCTCAATGCCATCGGAAGAATCCCGGAACATGTTCCAGTCTGTGTTAGCAAAACAGTCCTGTAGTTTAGCATCTGCTTCATCTGACCACTTTTTTATAGACTGAGTCACTGGTGCTTCCTGCTTTAATTTTTGCTTGTAAGCAGGAATCAGGAGGATAGAGTTGTGGTCGGATTTACCAAATGGAGGGCGAAGCTAATACTTCTAAATAAACTGCTGTTCACCATCTGGGACCATTCAACAGCCTAGATTTACCAGGTTATTACTTCTAAATAGAAACGCTTTTTAGGGTTCTCATGATTTCACAATCGTTCTTTTGATTATTGCTTGAACAGTTGCTAAGATAATGTCATCTGTTACATAAAACTGTGTGTGTGTCGCACGTCACCACTTCACAGGAGAGGCATTTGAACTAAAACATTTTTTTTCTTCAGAAATGCCTTCTGGAACATGTAAACTTTGATGTGCCTTAATAACAAACTTGTATGCCATCTGTAAATCCCAATAAAATTGTTACAATTTAAAAAAAGTCAGGAACCTTCCCTCTAGCCACGATTGGCTGAGATAATTGATGGGCTGGACATGCCGAGAGATGAGTTCGGATTGGTCTGCCATGTAGCATGCTTCTGTCTATAACATGAGCTGCTCAGTATCTTTCTAATGTTTCCTCTTTTCTCTCATGTTATTCCATTGAATACCAGGCACCTGCAACAAAAACATCAAGGCGAGTGCCTTTTCGAAGTTGTGATAGTTGCACAATATGTATTCTGGATGCAGCAGTTGTTAGCTTGAATGCTAACGCTCATTGACATAGGCTGGTAGCAAAGCTAGCCAAAGAGCAAGTGCTTTTTAAGTATAAAGCAATTGATTTGCGACGATGACACAAACATTATACTTTCAAAATGAGCCTTACAATTGTAATTCAAAAGTAGTGTGAAATGGAATCATAAGCAACCTGTAAATGGAGGCTATTTTTGCTGGCAGCCTATGAGAACTCCCCTGAGTTTTCCCCCATGAGGGTGAATTAGTGAATAGACACACAGATCTTAATGCTGCAATTTTTGTAATCACAAGAAAGGGGCCTGTATTGGAGGGGCCTATATTGGAGGGGCCTGTATTGGAGGGGCCTGTATTGGAGGGGCCTGTATTGGAGGGGCCTATATTGGAGGGGCCTGTATTGGAGGGGCCTGTATTGGAGGGGCCTATATTGGAGGGGCCTGTATTGGAGGGGCCTATATTGGAGGGGCCTGTATTGGAGGGGCCTGTATTGGAGGGGCCTGTATTGGAGGGGCCTGTATTGGAGGGGCCTATATTGGAGGGGCCTGTATTGGAGGGGCCTATATTGGAGGGGCCTGTATTGGAGGGGCCTGTATTGGAGGGGTCTGTATTGGAGGGGCCTGTATTGGAGGGGCCTGTATTGGAGGGGCCTATATTGGAGGGGCCTGTATTGGAGGGGCCTGTATTGGTGATCAAGAGTCGTCTGGTGACCAAGAGTCGTCTGGCACACTGCTTAGTGTTTCAGCAACTTTAATAACTTATTTATAGCGTAGAACCATCAAACTTTACTACTAATATAAAAAAAAAACAAGACAGAATATGGATATTGTTGCTCACTTGACTGTATTATTAAGACTATTTTCAAATAAGTTTATAAAACCATTTAAACATTCATTACAGTTGTAAGTTGTTGTACAACATCATGGGCATCACATTTTAGCTAAAATAAACAGTAGATTTCTACTGTAGATTTCTACTTAACCATCTGTCTGACTTTGTTGTTCACACAGGAGAGAGACATGACTATTGTGGATCCTCTGGGGAGCCGCAACAACATCATGAAGCTGACGAGGCAGAGAAGAGTCTCTCCACATCAGAACCTCTCAAACACCAGCAGAGACCCAGAGGGAAGAAACCTCACCACTGCTCTGACTGTGGGAAGAGTTACTCAAGATCAGATTCACTTAAAGTACACCAGAGAATTCACACTGGAGAAAAAACGAATAGCTGTTATCAATGTGGGAAGAGTTTTACTACATCTAGCCAGCTGACTATACACCAGAGAAAACACACAGGAGAGAAACCTTACCATTGCTCTGACTGTGGAAAGAGTTTTGCTGTCTCAGGATATTTACAATCACACCAGAGAACACACACAGGAGAGAAGCCGTATAGCTGTCATCAATGTGGGAAAAGTTTTGCTCACTCAAACACACTGACATCACACTTGAGAATACACACTGGAGAGAAATCTCACAGCTGCTCTCATTGTGGGAAGAGATGCACATCTTTAGCAACCCTTAAAATACATCAGAGAATCCATACAGGAGTGAAACCTTATAGCTGTGCTGACTGTGGGAAGTGTTTTGGCTTGTCAGGACATTTAAAATTACACCAGAGAACACACACAGGAGATAAACCTTATAGGTGTGATCAATGTGGGAAGAGATTTAGTCACTCAGGCGGCCTGATAGTACATCAGAGAATCCATACAGGAGAGAAGCCTTATAGCTGTGATCAATGTGGCAAGAGATTTGTTACATCTAATAGTCGTAATATACACCAGAGAACACACACAGGAGAGAAACCTTACCACTGCTCTGACTGCGGAAAGAGTTTTGTTTCAACAGGACATTTAAAAGTACACCAGACAACACACACAGGAGAGAAGCCTTATAGCTGTAATCATTGTGGGAACAGTTTTGTTACATCTGGCAGCCTGAAAAGACACCAGAGAACACACACAGGAGAGAAGCCTTATAGCTGTGATCAATGTGGGAAGAGTTTTGTTACATCTAGCTGTTGTACTATACACCAAAGAACACACACAGGAGAGAAACCTTATCCCTGCTCTGACTGTGGAAAGAGTTTTGTTTCATCAGGATGTTTAAAATCACACCAGAGAACACACACAGGAGAGAAACCTCATAGCTGTGATCAATGTGACAAGAGATACTCTGATAAAAGATCTCTGATTAAACATCAGAAAATTCATACATGAAGGAGTTTTCAATGAAATAATGTCACAATGTAGAATGTTTAACATTGTAGTATGAGTTTTTAATTAATAATGTCACAATGTTGAACCCTAAACGTTTCCCCCCTTTTCTATTGATTTCAGCGTGATATTAGCCTCATCAGGGAAAAAATCCAGGCTCTGAATTAACAAAAAGTACTATTTATGTCATTAACAAAAAGTGATTGACAAATAAAGTGTTGCGTTACACTTACACTGGCAACCCACTTAAATCAAAATGCATCACTTCAAACTGTAGCTGGCTGTTTTCTACTAATTGTCCTCTAACCAGTGATGTACACGTTATTCCCAGATTCCATGTGTTTTTTAAAACTATTCTAACCGTACGTGCAATCTCATCTCCCCCCCTCTCGCGCAACTATTTCATATCGTTATGAGTGATGACAAGTAAGTGTTGCGTTTCTCTTCGGTTTGAGGACCCCTACATGTAAATGCATCACTCCAAAATGTAGCTGACTGTCTTCTGCATGTTGTCCTCTAACCAGTGAGGTAAAATATATCTCTCATATCATGTGTTTTTTTTGTGTTAGTTTCAACAGCACGTACAATCTGATTTCCCCCCTAATCGATATCAGTGATTTATTGCCAGTTGTTAAAACAGTGTTTTTGGTGCTTGTGCAGTTTAGAAGGTGCTCCTTTACATTTTTTTAATAAGTAATATGATTACTATTGTGTTTGTGTCGATAGTACATTTCATGTTTAGGTTGTCAATATATCACAAACTGTTTCTGCATATTGGTTATTGATTAGGACACGTGAAAACTGTTTTGACATTGGGCTCCTCCCACCTAGCAAAATGACATTGAAAAGACAAGAAGACTATGCCCGAGGTCCAAACTACGTTTGGGGTTTGTTTGAAAGTTGAAAATATGTATTTTTCAGGTCCTTGTTTCAACGACTTGAAAACAACTAAATTCAAACTTACTTGCAGCCTAGACACATGGACGCAGTATAAAAAAAAATGGGTCTATGAACAATCCATCATCACTACAGTATTTCTTTACAACATTCAGGTTCTAGTTGACTTCTTTGCACTGAAGAAGTATGACTCAAATCACCTACTATATTTTATTCATATAATATAATATATAATATAAATATGATTTATATTTCAAACATTCAGCCTGAAAAAATATAAATGTTTAATAATTCCAATCCTCACCATTAATTAAGTGAATTATTGCCAATACATATTAACATTCTGTTTTGATTTTTCATCATATTTGCATTTTATGTAACATTTAGTCATCTTAATTATATATGCAACCAACTGACAATTTTTTGGAGGTTCAAATTATATTGTTTTCAAAGAATGGAATAAAACAAGCTTTTCCTTAAAATGCCTATTAGTTTTTCAGTTTGTATTGTTATTATTTAGTTTTTTATCCTTATGATTGTTGTGTAGTAAATATTAGTTTTATTGTTATTATTTTGTTTTTTATCCTTATGATTGTTGTGTAGTAAATATTAGTTTTATTGTTATTATTTTGTTTTTTATCCTTATGATTGTTGTGTAGTAAATATTAGTTTTATTGTTATTCTTTAGTTTTTATCATTATGATTGTTGTGTAATAAATATTAGTTTTATTGTTATTCTTTAGTTTTTTATCCTTATGATTGTTGTGTAATAAATATTACAGTTTTATTGTTATTCTTTAGTTTTTATCATTATGATTGTTGTGTAATAAATATTAGTTTTATTGTTATTGCTTTTATTCGTCCATGTCTGAAATGTTCTGTATAAATAAAGCTTGATTTGATTTGAACATATTGTAAAACAAATGAACCCAATGACTGACCAATCAACAGACTCTATCAAAACCAATGATGAAATATGTGCAAAAGCAACACAAATCTTGGTCCGTCTCAGTATATATTCAGTATATCTTCCACTGTGTCTAAATAGTACATTGTATGTAAGTTTAGTATCTTTTTTCAACCAATCCAGTACATTTTTTGTTGAAAAAGATTTTAAAAATATATATAAAATACGTCAAAGGATTCAACTACTGAAAACTGAAACAAACAAATGGATCAAACAGATCAATCCCACTTTTCCAGCCTGCTGAAGGCGTGGTGGAGTGGTAAACACCACCCCCGGCTCTACCAGGGGCTTGAGGTGGTCTCCCACAGCTCTGCTGGTGGAGTGGTAAACACCACCCCCGGCTCTACCAGGGGCTTGTGGTGGTCTCCCACAGCTCTGCTTATGTCATATTCTGTGGCCATGCTGTTCCACTTCTTGACTGCCCCTGCAACACAGAAAGAAACACATTTAGTCATATTATATAAAACACTCAAAGTAATGGATATGGAGCATCTACGGCCTCAGTTACACCTGGCACCTAAATCAAATCAAATGTATTTATATAGCCCTTCTTACATCAGTTGATATCTCAAAGTGCTGTACAGAAACCCAGCCTAAAACCCCAAACAGCAAGCAATGCACGGTGGCTAGGAAAAACTCCCTAGAAAGGCCAAAACCTAGGAAGAAACCTAGAGAGGAACCAGGCTATGAGGGGTGGCCAGTCCTCTTCTGGCTGTGCCGGGTGGAGATTATAACAGAACATGGCCAAGATGTTCAAATGTTCATAAATGACCAGCATGGTCAAATAATAATAATCACAGTAGTTGTCGAGGGTGCAGCAAGTCAGCACCTCAGGAGTAAATGTCAGTTGGCTTTTCATAGCCGATCATTAAGAGTATCTCTACCGCTCCTGCGGTCTCTAGAGAGTTGAAAACAGCAGGTCTGGGACAGGTAGGACGTCCGGTGAACACGTCATGGTTCCATAGCCGCAGGCAGAACAGTTGAAACTGGAGCAGCAGCACGGCCAGGTGGACTGGGGACAGCAAATGTGACTTCCGTCATTGGATCAAGCTGGTCTGGATGCACAAAAGTCACAATGTGCTCGCATTAGATTTAGATTTGCCGGGATGGGCATTGTGTTCGGAATTTGACAGTCTGGATGCAATCAGGCCACCGAATATGCATAAGAAATGTAAAGAGACTGGGTGAATGAGTGGGGAAAGTACATTCTACACTGAACAAAAATATAAACGTAACATTTAAAGTGTTTGTCCCATGTTTCATGAGCTGAAATAAAAGATACCAGAAATGTTCCATACGCACAAAAACCTTATTTCCCTCACATTTCATGCACAAATTTGTTTACATCCCTGTTAGTGAGCATTTCTCCCTTACCAAGATAATCCTTCCACCTGACATGTGTGGCATATCAAGAAGCTGATTAAACAGCATGATCAACAGATGCATATCTGTATTCCCAGTCATGTGAAATCCATAGATTAGGACCTAATTTATTTATTTCAATTGACTGATTTCCTGATATGAACTTTAACTCAGTAAAATCTTTGAAATTGTTGCATTTATATTTTGGTTCAGTATAGACAAATGACCTTCAAAGCAAAGAAGAAACGTGTGTCTGAGGGGAAATTAACTTACATACAGACAAAAGGGGTGAGAAATTACACCAATATCAGTGGACCATTTGCACTAATGTAAATAAACATGGATGATGGAACATATTCCCTTTTGCTGACGTGATGAACCGCTAAGGGGACATAAAAATGAACCATCTAAACCATGTGTGACCTCTCTCACCTCTCTGGCTGTAGAAGTGTTCTTCCTAACCAGTCCCTCAACAGCTCTCGGACTGAGCTCCACCCTCACTGGGTCTTCAGAGGAGAGGAAGGCTGAGGAGGGATGGAAGGATGAATGGATCAATCAGTCAACAAGTCAGTAATATAAAGAGAGAGTTGATCATCTTAAATGTCCATCTCCCACCCATGGAGAGACCTTTATACTGTATCCAGGGTAGGTTACTTTCTAAATGTAATCTGTTAGTTACTAGTTACCTGTCTAAAAGTGTCATCAGTAACGTAACTGTTGGATCCCCCAAACTCTGCTATGTAATTTGATTACTTTCAGTTACTTTTAGATTACTTTCCCCTTAAGAGGCAAAGGTTAGTACCACAGTCATAAAATTTGACCATACTTTAACCACACTACTAACCCTAATGCATAAACCTAACCTTAACCATACTGCTAACCCTTAATTTAACCACACTGCTAACCCTAATGCCTAACCCTAACCTTAACCACACTGCTAACCCTTACTTTAACCACACTACTAACCCTAATGCCTAACCCTAGCCTTAACCACACTGCTAACCCTAATGCCTAACCCTAACCTTAACCATACTGCTAACCCTTAATTTAACCACACTGCTAACCCTAATGCCTAACCCTAACCTTAACCACACTGCTAACCCTTAATTTAACCACACTGCTAACCCTAATGCCTAACCCTAACCTTAACCACACTGCTAACCCTTACTTTAACCACACTGCTAACCCTAATGCTAACCCTAACCTTAACCATACTGCTAACCCTAATGCCTAACCCTAACCTTAACCATACTGCTAACCCTAATGCCTAACCCTAACCTTAACCATACTGCTAACCCTAATGCCTAACCCTAACCTTAACCATACTACTAACCCTAATGCCTAACCCTAACCTTAACCATACTGCTAACCCTAATGCCTAACCCTAACCTTAACCATACTGCTAACCCTAATGCCTAACCCTAACCTTAACCATACTGCTAACCCTAATGCCTAACCCTAACCATACTGCTAACCCTAATGCCTAACCCTTACCTTAACCATACTACTAACCCTAACCTTAACCATACTGCTAACCCTAATGCCTAACCCTTACCTTAACCACACTGCTAACCCTAATGCTAACCCTAACCTTAACCATACTGCTAACCCTAATGCCTAACCTTAACCATACTGCTAACCCTAATGCTAACCCTAACCTTAACCATACTACTAACCCTAATGCCTAACCCTAACCTTAACCATACTGCTAACCCTAATGCCTAACCCTTACCTTAACCATACTGCTAACCCTAATGCTTAACCCTAACCTTAACCATACTACTAACCCTAATGCCTAACCCTAACCTTAACCATACTGCTAACCCTAATGCCTAACCCTAACCTTAACCATACTGCTAACCCTAATGCCTAACCATAACCTTAACCATACTGCTAATCCTAATGCCTAACCCTAACCTTAACCATACTGCTAACCCTATTGCCTAACCCTAACCATAACCATACTGCTAACCCTAATGCCTAACCCTAACCTTAACCATACTGCTAACCCTAATGCCTAACCCTTACCTTAACCATACTACTAACCCTAATGCCTAACCCTAACCCTTACCACACTGCTAACCCTAATGCCTAACCCTTACCTTAACCATACTGCTAACCCTAATGCCTAACCCTAACCTTAACCATACTACTAACCCTAATGCCCAACCCTAACCTTAACCATACTGCTAACCCTAATGCCTAACCCTAACCTTAACCATACTGCTAACCCTAATGCCTAACCCTTACCTTAACCATACTGCTAACCCTAATGCCTAACCCTAACCTTAACCATACTGCTAACCCTAATGCCTAACCCTAACCATAATGCCTAACCCTTACCTTAACCATACTGCTAACCCCAATACCTAACCCTTACCTTAACCATACTGCTAACCCTAATGCCTAACCCTTACCTTAACCATACTGCTAACCCTAATGCCTAACCCTTACCTTAACCATACTGACCCTAATGCCTAACCCTAACCTTAACCATACTGCTAACCCTAATGCTAACCCTAACCTTAACCATACTGCTAACCCTAATGCCTAACCCTAACCTTAACAATACTGTTAACCCTAATGCCTAACCCTAACCATAACCATACTGCTAACCCTAATGCCTAACCCTAACCTTAACCATACTGCTATCCCTCCGCTCTCTCTCCCCATCTCCCTCCAACTTCCCCTACCTTCTTCCCTACTCCTGCCTCCTCCCTCATTCTCTCACTCTTTTTGGCTATGCAGGACATGCCACCATGATGACACCGTCACTTAATCCAGAGAGTGGCCAATGAATAACCATAACCTTAACCATACTGCTAACCCTAATGCCTAACCCTAACCTTAACCATACTGCTAACCCTAATGCCTAACCCTAACCTTAACCATACTACTAACCCTAATACCTAACCCTAACCTTAACCATACTGCTAACCCTAATGCCTAACCCTAACCTTAACCATACTGCTAACCCTAATGCCTAACCTTAACCATACTGCTAACACTAATGCCTAACCCTTACCTTAACCATACTGCTAACCCTAATGCCTAACCCTAACCTTAACCATACTGCTAACCCTAATGCCTAACCTTAACCATACTGCTAACCCTAATGCTAACCCTAACCTTAACCATACTGCTAACCCTAATGCCTAACCCTTACCTTAACCATACTGCTAACCCTAATGCCTAACCCTAACCTTAACCATACTACTAACCCTAATGCCTAACCCTAACCTTAACCATACTGCTAACCCTAATGCCTAACCCTAACCTTAACCATACTGCTAACCCTAATGCCTAACCCTAACCTTAACCATACTGCTAATCCTAATGCCTAACCCTAACCTTAATCCTACTGCTAACCCTAATGCCTAACCCTAACCATAACCATACTGCTAACCCTAATGCCTAACCCTAACCTTAACCATACTGCTAACCCTAATGCCTAACCCTAACCTTAATCATACTGCTAACCCTAATGCCTAACCATACTGCTAACCCTAATGCCTAACCTTAACCATACTGCTAACCCTAATGCTAACCCTAACCTTAACCATACTGCTAACCCTAATGCCTAACCCTTACCTTAACCATACTGCTAACCCTAATGCCTAACCCTAACCTTAACCATACTACTAACCCTAATGCCTAACCCTAACCTTAACCATACTGCTAACCCTAATGCCTAACCCTAACCTTAACCATACTGCTAACCCTAATGCCTAAACCTAACCTTAACCATACTGCTAATCCTAATGCCTAACCCTAACCTTAATCATACTGCTAACCCTAATGCCTAACCCTAACCATAACCATACTGCTAACCCTAATGCCTAACCCTAACCTTAACCATACTGCTAACCCTAATGCCTAACCCTAACCTTAATCATACTGCTAACCCTAATGCCTAACCCTAACCTTAACCATACTGCTAATCCTAATGCCTAACCCTAACCTTACTCATACTGCTAACCCTAATGCCTAACCCTAACCATAACCATACTGCTAACCCTAATGCCTAACCCTTACCTTAACCATACTGCTAACCCTAATGCCTAACCCTAACCTTAACCATACTGCTAACCCTAATGCCTAACCCTAACCTTAACCATACTGCTAACCCTAATGCCTAACCCTAACCATACTGCTAACCCTAATGCCTAACCCTTACCTTAACCATACTGCTAACCCTTACCATAACCTAACCCTTACCTTAACCATACTGCTAACCCTAATGCCTAACCCTACCTTAACCATACTGCTAACCCTAATGCCTAACCCTTACCTTAACCATACTGACCCTAATGCCTAACCCTAACCTAACCATACTGCTAACCCTAATGCCTAACCCAAACCATACTACTAACCCTAATGCCAACCCTAACCTTAACCATACTGCTAACCCTAATGCCTAACCCTTACCTTTAACCATACTGCTAACCCTAATGCCTAACCCTAACCTTAACCATAATGCTAACCCTAATGCCTAACCCTAAAATTAACCATACTGCTAACCTAATGCCTAACCCTTACCTTAACACACTGCTAACCCTAATGCTAACCCTAACCTTAAAAACCCTAACATTAACCATACTGCTAACCCTAATGCCTAACCCTAACCTTAACCATACTGCTAACCCTAATGCCTAACCCTTACCTTAACCACACTGCTAACCCTAATACTAACCCTAACCTTAAAAACCCTAACATTAACCATACTGCTAACCCTAATGCCTAACCCTAACCTTAACCATACTGCTAACCCTAATGCCTAACCCTTACCTTAACCATACTGCTAACCCTAATGCCTAACCCTTACCTTAACCATACTGCTAACCCTAATGCCTAACCCTAACCTTAAC
>NW_024060084.1:0-28096 GCF_016432855.1 Salvelinus namaycush
AGAGGAGTAACTTCACATCTCCAGCCCTCTACTCTGAGTTGTAACAGAGGAGTAACTCTCACCATCTCCAGCTCCTCTACTCTGAGTTGTAACAGAGGAGTAACTCTCACCATCTCCAGCTCCTCTACTCTGAGTTGTAACAGAGGAGTAACTCTCACCATCTCCAGCTCCTCTACTCTGAGTTGTAACAGAGGAGTAACTCTCACCATCTCCAGACCTCTACTCTGAGTTGTAACAGAGGAGTAACTCTCACCATCTCCAGCTCCTCTACTCTGAGTTGTAACTCTCCCCATCTCCAGCTCCTCTACTCTGAGTTGTAACAGAGGAGTAACTCTCACCTCTCCAGGCTCCTCTACTCTGAGTTGTAACCAGAGGAGTAACTCTCACATCTCCAGCTCCTCTACTCTGTAGTTAACTCTCACCATCTCCAGCTCCTCTACTCTGCGTTGTAAACAGAGGAGTAACTCTCACCATCTCCAGCGTCCGTCTACTCTGAGTTGTTAACAGAGGAGTAACTCTCACCATCTCCAGCTCCTCTACTCTGAGTGTAACAGAGGAGTAAGCTCTCTCCATCTCCAGCTCCTCTACTCTGAGTTGTAACAGAGGAGTAACTCTCAACCATCTCCAGCTCCTCTACTCTGAGTTTGTAACAGAGGAGTAATACCCTCACACCATCTCCAGCTCCTCTACTCTTGAGTTTGTAACTCTCTCCATCTCCAGGCTCCTCTACTCTGAGTGTAACAGAGGAGTAACTCTCACCATCTCCAGAGTCCTCTACTCTGAGTTGTAACAGAGGAGTAACTCTCCACCATCTCCAGCTCCTCTACTCTGAGTTGTAACAGAGGAGTAACTCTCTACCATCTCCAGCTCCTCTACTCTGAGTTTGTAACTCTCCCCATCTCCAGCTCCTCTACTCTGAGTTGTAACAGAGGAGTAACTCTCACCATCTCCAGCTCCTCTACTCTGAGTTGTAACAGAGGAGTAACTCTCACCATCTCCAGCTCCTCTACTCTGAGTTGTAACAGAGGAGTAACTCTCACCATCTCCAGCTCCTCTACTCTGAGTTGTAACAGAGGAGTAACTCTCACCATCTCCAGCTCCTCTACTCTGAGTTGTAACTCTCCCCATCTCCAGCTCCTCTACTCTGAGTTGTAACAGAGGAGTAACTCTCACCATCTCCAGCTCCTCTACTCTGAGTTGTAACAGAGGAGTAACTCTCACCATCTCCAGCTCCTCTACTCTGAGTTGTAACAGAGGAGTAACTCTCCCCATCTCCAGCTCCTCTACTCTGAGTTGTAACAGAGGAGTAACTCTCACCATCTCCAGCTCCTCTACTCTGAGTTGTAACAGAGGAGTAACTCTCACCATCTCCAGCTCCTCTACTCTGAGTTGTAACTCTCCCCATCTCCAGCTCCTCTACTCTGAGTTGTAACAGAGGAGTAACTCTCACCATCTCCAGGTCCTCTACTCTGAGTTGTAACAGAGGAGTAACTCTCACCATCTCCAGCTCCTCTACTCTGAGTTGTAACAGAGGAGTAACTCTCACCATCTCCAGCTCCTCTACTCTGAGTTGTAACTCTCCCCATCTCCAGCTCCTCTACTCTGAGTTGTAACAGAGGAGTAACTCTCACCATCTCCAGCTCCTCTACTCTGAGTTGTAACTCTCCCCATCTCCAGCTCCTCTACTCTGAGTTGTAACAGAGGAGTAACTCTCACCATCTCCAGCTCCTCTACTCTGAGTTGTAACAGAGGAGTAACTCTCACCATCTCCAGCTCCTCTACTCTGAGTTGTAACAGAGGAGTAACTCTCACCATCTCCAGGTCCTCTACTCTGAGTTGTAACAGAGGAGTAACTCTCACCATCTCCAGCTCCTCTACTCTGAGTTGTTTCCGACACTTGAGAGAGACGCGCTGCTCCTTGACGTCCTGCAGAGTGTCGTTCCTCACTGTGGTACTGAGACAGATCACTACATCCACCCTGAGGACAGACAGAGAGACAGATCACTACATCCACCCTGAGGGACAGACAGAGAGACAGATCACTACATCCACCCTGGGGGACAGACAGAGAGACAGATCACTACATCCACCCTGGAGGACAGACAGAGAGACAGATCACTACATCCACCCTGAGGACAGACAGAGAGACAGATCACTACATCCACCCTGAGGACAGACAGAGAGACAGATCACTACATCCACCCTGAGGGACAGACAGAGAGACAGATCACTACATCCACCCTGAGGGACAGACAGAGAGACAGATCACTACATCCACCCTGAGGACAGACAGAGAGACAGATCACTACATCCACCCTGGGGGACAGACAGAGAGACAGATCACTACATCCACCCTGGGGGACAGACAGAGAGACAGATCACTACATCCACCCTGGAGGACAGACAGAGACAAATCACTACATCCACCCTGGGGGACAGACAGAGAGACAGATCACTACATCCACCCTGGAGGAGAGACAGAGAGACAGATCACTACATCCACCCTGAGGACAGACAGAGAGACAGATCACTACATCCACCCTGAGGACAGACTGAGAGACAGATCACTACATCCACCCTGGGGGACAGACAGAGAGACAGATCACTACATCCACCCTGGAGGAGAGACAGAGAGACAGATCACTACATCCACCCTGAGGGACAGACAGAGAGACAGATCACTACATCCACCCTGAGGACAGACAGAGAGACAGATCACTACATCCACCCTGGGGGACAGACAGAGAGACAGATCACTACATCCACCCTGGAGGACAGACAGAGAGACAGATCACTACATCCACCCTGGGGGACAGACAGAGAGACAGATCACTACATCCACCCTGGGGGACAGACAGAGAGACAGATCACTACATCCACCCTGAGGGACAGACAGAGAGACAGATCACTACATCCACCCTGAGGACAGACAGAGAGACAGATCACTACATCCACCCTGGGGGACAGACAGAGAGACAGATCACTACATCCACCCTGGGGGACAGACAGAGAGACAGATCACTACATCCACCCTGGGGGACAGACAGAGAGACAGATCACTACATCCACCCTGAGGACAGACAGAGAGACAGATCACTACATCCACCCTGGGGGACAGACAGAGACAGATCACTACATCCACCCTGAGGACAGACAGAGACAGATCACTACATCCACCCTGGAGGACAGACAGAGAGACAGATCACTACATCCACCCTGGAGGACAGACAGAGAGACAGATCACTACATCCACCCTGGGGGACAGACAGAGAGACAGATCACTACATCCACCCTGGAGGACAGACAGAGAGACAGAGAGAGACAGATCACTACATCCACCCTGAGGACAGACAGAGAGACAGAGAGAGACAGATCACTACATCCACCCTGGAGGACAGACAGAGAGACAGAGAGAGACAGATCACTACATCCACCCTGGAGGACAGACAGAGAGACAGAGAGAGACAGATCACTACATCCACCCTGAGGACAGACAGAGAGACAGACAGAGACAGATCACTACATCCACCCTGGAGGACAGACAGAGAGACAGATCACTACATCCACCCTGGGGGACAGACAGAGAGACAGAGAGAGACAGATCACTACATCCACCCTGGGGGACAGACAGAGAGACAGATCACTACATCCACCCTGGAGGACAGACAGAGAGACAGAGAGAGACAGATCACTACATCCACCCTGAGGGACAGACAGAGAGACAGATCACTACATCCACCCTGGGGGACAGACAGAGACAGAGACACAGAGACAGAGAGAGACAGATCACTACATCCACCCTGGAGGACAGACAGAGAGACAGAGAGAGACAGATCACTACATCCACCCTGGGGGACAGACAGAGAGACAGATCACTACATCCACCCTGGAGGACAGACAGAGAGACAGAGAGAGACAGATCACTACATCCACCCTGGGGGACAGACAGAGACAGAGACACAGAGACAGAGAGAGACAGATCACTACATCCACCCTGAGGACAGACAGAGAGACAGATCACTACATCCACCCTGGAGGACAGACAGAGAGACAGAGAGAGAGACAGAGAGAGACAGATCACTACATCCACCCTGGAGGACAGACAGAGAGACAGATCACTACATCCACCCTGGAGGACAGACAGAGAGACAGATCACTACATCCACCCTGGAGGACAGACAGAGAGACAGAGAGAGAGACAGAGAGAGACAGATCACTACATCCACCCTGGAGGACAGACAGAGAGACAGACAGAGAGACAGAGAGAGAGAGATCACTACATCCACCCTGGAGGACAGACAGAGAGACAGATCACTACATCCACCCTGGAGGACAGACAGAGAGACAGATCACTACATCCACCCTGGAGGACAGACAGAGAGACAGAGAGAGAGACAGAGAGAGACAGATCACTACATCCACCCTGGAGGACAGACAGAGAGACAGATCACTACATCCACCCTGGAGGACAGACACAGACAGAGACAGAGACAGAGAGACAGAGGAAGGGTGAATTAGTAACAACACTGTGGTACTGAGACAGAGAGACAGAGAGACAGAGGGAGGGTGAATTAGTAACACCACTGTGGTACTGAGACAGAGAGACAGAGAGACAGAGGGAGGGTGAATTAGTAAGTGGAAGATCCAAACCATGAAAAGTAATGGAAATGACTCTGTAGCTGTCTAGCACACACCTCTATATAGGGAACAGGGAGCCATTGGGACTGGTCATTAGTAGTGCATTATATAGGGAATAGGGAGCCATTGGAACTGGTCATAAGTAGTGCACTATATAGGGAATAGGGTGCCATTGGGACTGGTCATTAGTAGTGCACTATATAGGGAATAGGGAGCCATTGGAACCGGTTCTGACTCACTTCTTCTTGATGTTGGGGCAGAGTTTGAGCACGTCCTCTTTACACGCCATCTTGAACTTGTAGGAGAAACGAAAGTCCTTCATCTGGATCTGAGGAGGAGGAGATGGAGTCAGTCAGGGTTGATTATATACAATGGCCGGTCATCAAATACAGCTACGCATAAGCCTGTGCCTCCCCACCTACCGGTTTACATCGCCTCACATCCTACCGGTTTACGTCGCCTCGCCTCCCCACCTACCGGTTTACCTCGTCTCCCCACCTACCGGTTTACGTCGCCTCGCCTCCCCACCTACCGGTTTACCTCGCCTCCCCCCCTACCGGTTTACGTCGCCTCCCCTCCTGCCGGTTTACGTCGCCTACCCCCCTGCCGGTTTACGTCGCCTCCCCTCCTGCCGGTTTACGTCGCCTCCCCCCCCTGCCGGTTTACGTCGCCTCCCCCCCTGCCGGTTTACGTCGCCTCCCCCCCTGCCGGTTAACGTCGCCTCCCCCCCTGCCGGTTAACGTCGCCTCCCCCCCTGCCGGTTTACGTCGCCTCCCCCCCTGCCGGTTTACGTCGCCTCCCCCCTGCCGGTTTACGTCGCCTCCCCCCCTGCCGGTTTACGTCGCCCCCCCCCCTGCCGGTTTACGTCGCCTCCCCCCCTGCCGGTTTACGTCGCCTCCCCCCCTGCCGGTTTACGTCGCCTCCCCCCCTGCCGGTTTACGTCGCCTCCCCCCCTGCCGGTTTACGTCGCCTCCCCCCCTGCCGGTTTACGTCGCCTCCCCCCCTACCGGTTTACATCGCCTCCCCCCCTACCGGTTTACGTCGCCACCCCCCCTACCGGTTTACGTCGCCACCCCCCTACCGGTTTACGTCGCCTCACATCCTACCGGTTTACATCGCCTCACATCCTACCGGTTTACATCGCCTCACATCCTACCGGTTTACATCGCCTCACATCCTACCGGTTTACATCGCCTCACATCCTACCGGTTTACATCGCCTCACATCCTACCGGTTTACATCCCCTCACATCCTACCGGTTTACATCGCCTCACATCCTACCGGTTTACATCGCCTCACATCCTACCGGTTTACATCGCCTCACATCCTACCGGTTTACATCGCCTCACATCCTACCGGTTTACATCGCCTCACATCCTACCGGTTTGCCTCACATCCTACCGGTTTACCTCACATCCTACCGGTTTACATCGCCTCACATCCTACCGGTTTACATCACCTCACATCCTACCGGTTTACCTCACATCCTACCGGTTTACATCGCCTCACATCCTACCGGTTTACATCGCCTCACATCCTACCGGTTTACATCGCCTCACATCATACCGGTTTACATCCCCTCACATCCTACCGGTTTACATCGCCTCACACCCTACCGGTTTACATCGCCTCACATCCTACCGGTTTACATCGCCTCACATCCTACCGGTTTACATCGCCTCACATCCTACCGGTTTACATCGCCTCACACCCTACCGGTTTACATCGCCTCACACCCTACCGGTTTACATCGCCTCACACCCTACCGGTTTACATCGCCTCACACCCTACCGGTTTACATCGCCTCACATCCTACCGGTTTACCTCACATCCTACCGGTTTACCTCACATCCTACCGGTTTACCTCACATCCTACCGGTTTACATCGCCTCACATCCTACCGGTTTACATCGCCTCACATCCTACCGGTTTACATCGCCTCACATCCTACCGGTTTACATCGCCTCACATCCTACCGGTTTACATCGCCTCACATCCTACCGGTTTACATCGCCTCACACCCTACCGGTTTACATCGCCTCACACCCTACCGGTTTACATCGCCTCACATCCTACCGGTTTACCTCACATCCTACCGGTTTACCTCACATCCTACCGGTTTACCTCACATCCTACCGGTTTACATCGCCTCACATCCTACCGGTTTACATCGCCTCACATCCTACCGGTTTACATCGCCTCACATCCTACCGGTTTACATCGCCTCACATCCTACCGGTTTACATCGCCTCACATCCTACCGGTTTACATCGCCTCACATCCTACCGGTTTACATCGCCTCACATCCTACCGGTTTACATCGCCTCACATCCTACCGGTTTACATCCCCTCACATCCTACCGGTTTACATCGCCTCACATCCTACCGGTTTACATCGCCTCACATCCTACCGGTTTACATCGCCTCACATCCTACCGGTTTACATCGCCTCACATCCTACCGGTTTACATCGCCTCACATCCTACCGGTTTACATCCCCTCACATCCTACCGGTTTACATCACCTCAGGTCAGACAGCTATGGGAGGTGCCCTGAAAGTGCCCTGAAGGATGAGTGTGTGGTGTGTGTGAGATTCTGTGGATTATTCAGAGAGTCAGGTGTGTGAGTCAGGGCATTCAGTTCATTTGGGGGGGGGGGGTCATAGTGAGGTCAACAGCTCCTTGGTCCGTGTTGTCATAGCGACAGCGACCCGCCAGCTGTGTGTACATGAGTCAGTGTGCGTGTTGTCATAGCGACAGTGACCCACCAGCTGGAAGTGTGTAACTCCCACGGTACACTTGCTGTTCATCTCCTTCTGGTGTTTGTTCTGGACCAGACACTCCATCACATCCCCTGTATCCACCTGGTTATCAGATACATCCTGGAGGAGAGAGGAGAGAGATGTGTTTGTTCTGGACCAGACACTCCATCACATCCCCTGTATCCACCTGGTTATCAGATACATCCTGGAGAGAGAGAGGAGAGAGATGTGTTTGTTCTGGACCAGACACTCCATCACATCCCCTGTATCCACCTGGTTGTCAGATACATCCTGGAGGAGAGAGAGGAGAGAGATGTATTTGTTCTGGACCAGACACTCCATCACATCCCCTGTATCCACCTGGTTATCAGATACATCCTGGAGAGAGAGGAGAGAGATGTATTTGTTCTGGACCAGACACTCCATCACATCCCCTGTATCCACCTGGTTATCAGATACATCCTGGAGGAGAGAGAGGAGAGAGAGGAGAGAGATGTGTTTGTTCTGGACCAGACACTCCATCAGATCCCCTGTATCCACCTGGTTATCAGATACATCCTGGAGAGAGAGGAGAGAGAGGAGAGAGATGTGTTTGTTCTGGACCAGACACTCCATCACATCCCCTGTATCCACCTGGTTATCAGATACATCCTGGAGGAGAGAGGAGAGAGAGGAGAGAGATGTATTTGTTCTGTACCAGACACTCCATCAGATCCCCTGTATCCACCTGGTTGTCAGATACATCCTGGAGAGAGAGGAGAGAGATGTATTTGTTCTGTACCAGACACTCCATCACATCCCCTGTATCCACCTGGTTATCAGATACATCCTGGAGGAGAGAGGAGAGAGAGGAGAGAGATGTGTTTGTTGGGATATCTTGTTTTTAGATTTTGGACTTGCCAAAAGAGGAGAATCTGTTCTGAGGTCAGGCAGAGTGAGAGAGCTGAGTTCTGGATCTGTTGGAACTTACATGGCAGTGAGTCTGGATGACAGGTTGACAAGCCCGGAACAGCAGGGCCTCAATATGGATGTCCTATCACAGCAGAGAGACCATGTCAGCCAGAGACATTCATATACAGAGATACATCACACATACTGAATGGTTGATAAAGATGTCCTATCACAGCAGAGAGACCATGTCAGCCAGAGACATTCATATACAGAGATACATCACACATACTGAATGGTTGGCACCCTTGATAAAGATGTCCTATCACAGCAGAGAGACCATGTCAGCCAGAGACATTCATATACAGAGATACATCACACATACTGAATGGTTGGCACCCTTGATAAAGATGTCCTATCACAGCAGAGAGACCATGTCAGCCAGAGACATTCATATACAGAGATACATCATACTGAATGGTTGATAAAGATGTCCTATCACAGCAGAGAGACCATGTCAGCCAGAGACATTCATACACAGAGATACATCACACAGAATGGTTGATAAAGATGAGCAAAAAAGATAAAGGATAAAATAACACAACTACGGAGCATTAGGAAACTATTCAGATCACTGGACTTTCTCCACAGTTTGTTACTTTACAGCCTTATTCTAAAATGGATTTAAACAGAAATAATCCCTCAATCTACACACAATACCCCATAATGACAAAGCAAACACAGGTTAAGAAATGTTTGCAAATTTATTACAAATAAAAAACTGAAAAATGACAATTACATAAGTATTCAGACCCTTTACTCAGTACTTTGCTAAAGAACCTTTGGCAGCGATTACAGCCTTGAGTCTTCTTTGGTATGATGCTACAAGCTTGGCACACCTGTATTTGGGGAGTTTCTTCCATTCTTCTCTGCAGATCCTCTCAAGCTCTGTCAGGTTGGATGGGGAGCGTTGCTGCACAGCTGTTTTCAGGTCTTTCCAGAGATGTTAGATAGGGTTCAAGTCCGGGCTCTGGCTGGGCCACTCAAGGACATTCAGAGACTTGTCCCGAAGACACTCCTGCGTTGTCTTGGCTGTGTGCTTAGGGTCGTTGTCCTGTTAGAAGGTGAACCTTCACCACAGTCTGAGGTCCTGGGTGCTCTGGAGCAGGTTTTCATCAAAGGATCTCTCTGTACTTTGCTCCGTTCATCTTTCCCTCGATCCTGACGAGTCTCCCAGTCCCTGCCACTGAAAAACATCCCCACAGCATGATGCTGCCACTACCATGCTTCACAGTAGGGATGGTGCCAGGTTTCCTCCAGAGGTTATGCTTGGCATTCAGGCCAAAGAGTTCAATCTTGGTTTCATCAGAGCAGAGAATCTTGTTTCTCATGGTCTGAGACTCTTTAGGTGCCTTTTGTCAAACTCCAAGTGGGCTGTCATGTGCCTTTTACTGAGGAGTGGCTTCTGTCTGGCCACTCTACCATAAAGGCCTGATTGGTGGAATGCTGCAGAGATGGTTGTCCTTCTAGAAGGTTCTCCCATCTCCGCAGAGGAACTCTGGAGCTCTGTCAGAGTGACCATTGGGTTCTTATTCACCTCCCTGACCAAGGCCCTTCTCCCGATTGCTCAGTTTGGCCCGGAGGCCAGCTCTAGGAAGAGTCTTGGTGGTTCCAAACTTCTTCCATTTAAGAATGATGTAGGCCACTGTGTTCTTGGGGACCTTCAATGCTGCAGAAATGTTTTGGTACCCTTCACCAGATCTGTGCCTCGACACAATCCTGTCTCGGAGCTCTACGGACAATTCCTTCAACCTCATGGCTTGGTTTTTGCTCTGAGATGCACTGTCAACTGTGGGACCTTATATAGACAGGTGTGTGCCTTTCCAAATAGTTGAATTTACCACAGGTGGACTCCAATCAAGTTGTCGAAACATCTCAAGGATGATCAAATATGCACCTGAGCTCAATATCGAATCTCAGAGCAAAGGGTCTGAATACTTATGTAAATACGTTTTTTTTTTTTTTTTTTTTTATACATTTGCAAAAATTTCTAAAAAACTGTTTTCGCTAATACAGCTCATACTATATAATACAGTACTACTATAACTCATACTATATAATATAGTACTACTATAACTCATACTATATAATATAGTACTACTATAACTCATACTATATAATATAATACTACTATAACTCATACTATATAATATAGTACTACTATAACTCATACTATATAATATAGTACTACTATAACTCATACTATATAATATAGTACTACTATAACTCATACTATATAATATAGTACTACTATAACTCATACTATATAATATAGTACTACTATAACTCATACTATATAATATAGTACTACTATAACTCATACTATATAATATAGTACTACTATAACTCATACTATATAATATAGTACTACTATAACTCATACTATATAATATAGTACTAATATAACTCATACTATATCATATAGTACTAATGTAACTCATACTCTATAATATAGTACTAATATAACTCATACATTTACATTACATTTAAGTCATTTAGCAGACGCTCTTATCCAGAGCGACTTACAAATCATACAATATAATATAGTACTAATATAGCTCATACTATATAGTACTAATATAACTCAAACTATATAATATAGTACTAATGTAACTCATACTATATAATATAGTACTAATATGACTCATACTATATAATATAGTACTAATATAACTCATACTATATAATATAGCACTACTATAACTCATACTCTATAATATAGTACTAATATAACTCATACTATATAATATAGTACTAATGTAACTCATACTATATAATATAGTAATAATATGACTCATACTATATAATATAGTACTACTATAACTCATACTATATAATATAGTACTACTATAACTCATACTATATAATATAGTACTAATGTAACTCATACTATATAATATAGTAATAATATGACTCATACTATATAATATAGTAATAATATAGTTTGGTATTTGTGTAATGTATTTTATCCAGTCTTTTTTGGTCATCTTGATCAAGGGTGCCAACCATTCTGGAGCCTCCTGTACGTCCAACATGCAGACAGTGATAGTGGTGCCAACCATTCTGGAGCCCCCTGTACATCCAACATGCAGACAGTGATAGTGGTGCCAACCATTCTGGAGCCCCCTGTACATCCAACATGCAGACAGTGATAGTGGTGCCAACCATTCTGGAGCCCCCTGTACATCCAACATGCAGACAGTGATAGTGGTGCCAACCATTCTGGAGCCCCCTGTACATCCAACATGCAGACAGTGATAGTGGTGCCAACCATTCTGGAGCCTCCTGTACATCCAACATGCAGACAGTGATAGTGGTGCCAACCATTCTGGAGCCCCCTGTACATCCAACATGCAGACAGTGATAGTGGTGCCAACCATTCTGGAGCCCCCTGTACATCCAACATGCAGACAGTGATAGTGGTGCCAACCATTCTGGAGCCCCCTGTACATCCAACATGCAGACAGTGATAGTGGTGCCAACCATTCTGGAGCCCCCTGTACATCCATCATGCAGACAGTGATAGTGGTGCCAACCATTCTGGAGCCCCCTGTACATCCAACATGCAGACAGTGATAGTGGTGCCAACCATTCTGGAGCCCCCTGTACATCCAACATGCAGACAGTGATAGTGGTGCCAACCATTCTGGAGCCCCCTGTACGTCCAACATGCAGACAGTGATAGTGGTGCCAACCATTCTGGAGCCTCCTGTACATCCAACATGCAGACAGTGATAGTGGTGCCAACCATTCTGGAGCCCCCTGTACATCCAACATGCAGACAGTGATAGTGGTGCCAACCATTCTGGAGCCCCCTGTACATCCAACATGCAGACAGTGATAGTGGTGCCAACCATTCTGGAGCCCCCTGTCCGTCCAACATGCAGACAGTGATAGTGGTGCCAACCATTCTGGAGCCCCCTGTACATCCAACATGCAGACAGTGATAGTGGTGCCAACCATTCTGGAGCCCCCTGTACATCCAACATGCAGACAGTGATAGTGGTGCCAACCATTCTGGAGCCCCCTGTACATCCAACATGCAGACAGTGATAGTGGTGCCAACCATTCTGGAGCCTCCTGTACATCCAACATGCAGACAGTGATAGTGGTGCCAACCATTCTGGAGCCCCCTGTACATCCATCATGCAGACAGTGATAGTGGTGCCAACCATTCTGGAGCCCCCTGTACATCCAACATGCAGACAGTGATAGTGGTGCCAACCATTCTGGAGCCCCCTGTACATCCAACATGCAGACAGTGATAGTGGTGCCAACCATTCTGGAGCCTCCTGTACATCCAACATGCAGACAGTGATAGTGGTGCCAACCATTCTGGAGCCCCCTGTACATCCAACATGCAGACAGTGATAGTGGTGCCAACCATTCTGGAGCCTCCTGTACATCCAACATGCAGACAGTGATAGTGGTGCCAACCATTCTGGAGCCCCCTGTACATCCAACATGCAGACAGTGATAGTGGTGCCAACCATTCTGGAGCCTCCTGTACATCCAACATGCAGACAGTGATAGTGGTGCCAACCATTCTGGAGCCCCCTGTACATCCAACATGCAGACAGTGATAGTGGTGCCAACCATTCTGGAGCCTCCTGTACATCCAACATGCAGACAGTGATAGTGGTGCCAACCATTCTGGAGCCCCCTGTACATCCAACATGCAGACAGTGATAGTGGTGCCAACCATTCTGGAGCCCCCTGTACATCCAACATGCAGACAGTGATAGTGGTGCCAACCATTCTGGAGCCTCCTGTACATCCAACATGCAGACAGTGATAGTGGTGCCAACCATTCTGGAGCCCCCTGTACATCCATCATGCAGACAGTGATAGTGGTGCCAACCATTCTGGAGCCCCCTGTACATCCAACATGCAGACAGTGATAGTGGTGCCAACCATTCTGGAGCCCCCTGTACATCCAACATGCAGACAGTGATAGTGGTGCCAACCATTCTGGAGCCTCCTGTACATCCAACATGCAGACAGTGATAGTGGTGCCAACCATTCTGGAGCCCCCTGTACATCCAACATGCAGACAGTGATAGTGGTGCCAACCATTCTGGAGCCTCCTGTACATCCAACATGCAGACAGTGATAGTGGTGCCAACCATTCTGGAGCCCCCTGTACATCCAACATGCAGACAGTGATAGTGGTGCCAACCATTCTGGAGCCTCCTGTCCATCCAACATGCAGACAGTGATAGTGATGCCAACCATTCTGGAGCCTCCTGTACGCCCATCATGCAGACAGTGATAGTGGTGCCAACCATTCTGGAGCCTCCTGTACGCCCATCATGCAGACAGTGATAGTGGTGCCAACCATTCTGGAGCCTCCTGTACGCCCATCATGCAGACAGTGATAGTGATGCCAACCATTCTGGAGCCTCCTGTCCATCCATCATGCAGACAGTGATAGTGGTGCCAACCATTCTGGAGGCCCCTGTACATCCATCATGCAGACAGTGATAGTGGTGCCAACCATTCTGGAGCCTCCTGTCCATCCAACATGCAGACAGTGATAGTGGTGCCAACCATTCTGGAGCCTCCTGTACGCCCATCATGCAGACAGTGATAGTGATGCCAACCATTCTGGAGGCCCCTGTACATCCAACATGCAGACAGTGATAGTGTACCTCAGACTGCAGCTCTGTCAGGTTGCCCACCACCTCTCCACACCCTGACAGCAGGTCTTCCAGGTGGTCCTGCAGACACTCCAACTCCTAGAACACACACACCATCACAACACCATCACAACGCCATCACACACACCATCACAACGCCATCACAACGCCATCACAACGCCATCACACACCATCACAACACCATCACAACACCATCACAACACCATCACAACGCCATCACAACGCCATCACAACGCCATCACACACACCATCACACACGCCAACACACACCATCACAACGCCATCACAACGCCATCACACACCATCACACACGCCAACACACGCCATCACACACGCCGTCACAATGCCATCACACACACCATCACAACGCCATCACAACGCCATCACACACGCCAACACACACCATCACAACGCCATCACAACGCCATCACACACCATCACACACGCCAACACACGCCATCACAACACCATCACAACGCCGTCACACACGCCGTCACACACGCAGTCTTCATATATATCAAGCAAACACAGTCAGTATTTGAGAAGCCAAGGGCAGTAATACATGATTGTCTATGGAGAGATACATCAACCAGACACAGTCAGTATTTGAGAAGCCAAGGGCAGTAATACATGATTGTCTATGGAGAGATACATCAACCAAACACAGTCAGTATTTGAGAAGCCAAGGGCAGTAATACATGATTGTCTATGGAGAGATACATCAACCAGACACAGTCAGTATTTGAGAAGCCAAGGGCAGTAATACATGATTGTCTATGGAGAGATACATCAACCAGACACAGTCAGTATTTGAGAAGCCAAGGGCAGTAATACATGATTGTCTATGGAGAGATACATCAACCAGACACAGTCAGTATTTGAGAAGCCAAGGGCAGTAATACATGATTGTCTATGGAGAGATACATCAACCAGACACAGTCAGTATTTGAGAAGCCAAGGGCAGTAATACATGATTGTCTATGGAGAGATACCAAACCTTGAAGGAGAGGTGGAAGTAGCCTTGGCTGGTATAGACCGTATACCAGGGGACTTACAATATCCTCAAAACTATTGATTTGAAGTTTTCAATAAAAAGGTGATTAATTGTAGCTACCATGCTGCTGTTCCTCCTCTGTTCTCCCCCCCCTCTGCTCTGTGTACACATGCTGCTGTTCCTCCTCTGGTCTTCCCCCCTCTGCTCTGTGTACACATGCTGCTGTTCCTCCTCTGGTCTTCCCCCCTCTGCTCTGTGTACACATGCTGCTGTTCCTCCTCTGGTCTTCCCCCCTCTGCTCTGTGTACACATGCTGCTGTTCCTCCTCTGGTCTTCCCCCCTCTGCTCTGTATACACATGCTGCTGTTCCTCCTCTGTTCTTCCCCCCTCTGCTCTGTGTACACATGCTGCTGTTCCTCCTCTGGTCTTCCCCCCTCTGCTCTGTGGACACATGCTGCTGTTCCTCCTCTGGTCTTCCCCCCTCTGCTGCTCTTCCTTCAGAAAAGCCTGCATCACAACTTTGTTCATTTGCACAATTTCTCTCGTTCACTTTCTCTTGTAAATGTCCACACTCACCGACAATGACATTCGGTAGCTACTAGCTATGCTAACATTTACTAGCTATGCTTAGCTACTAGCTATGCTAACATTTACTAGCTATGCTAACATTTACTAGCTATGCTAACATTTACTAGCTATGCTAACATTTACTAGCTATGCTTGTATAGCTTTATGAGCTGGATTTACCTGTTTTCGCTCATTAGCATTTAGCTAACAGCTTCTATGTGATTTCCCTATCAGTTTGTGCTTATTTTGTTAGCATTCTGGTAAGAGGCCCAATGGCTCTGCCGGTATGAGAGAAGAACGGTATGGACATCTGGATACCGCCCCAGCCTACTACAAGCCTATGTGGAAGGATCTGATGGTTATGACACATTGGGAGAACCTCTATTGGTCGCTCTCCCAGAATGCCCAGGGGTTGGTTTAGGACATTGGCCAATCTCCCAGAATGCCCAGGGGTTGGTTTAAGACATTGGCAGCTCTCCCAGAATGCCAAGGGGTTGGTTTAGGACATTGGCAGCTCTCCCAGAATGCCCAGGGGTTGGTTTAGGACATTGGCCGATCTCCCAGAATGCCCAGGGGTTGGTTTAGGACATTGGCAGCTCTCCCAGAATGCCCAGGGGTTGGTTTAGGACATTGGCAGATCTCCCAGAATGCCCAGGGGTTGGTTTAGGACATTGGCAGATCTCCCAGAATGCCCAGGGGTTGGTTTAGGATATCGGCAGCTCTCCCAGAATGCCCAGGGGTTGGTTTAGGACATTGGCCGATCTCCCAGAATGCCCAGGGGTTGGTTTAGGACATTGGCAGATCTCCCAGAATGCCCAGGAGCTGATTTAGGACATTTAGTGCTGATTCTCCACCCTTTTTTAGTAGTGTGCAAGTGCACACTATCTCATGGATTTAGAAGGATCTGACTGGCGTACCCATTGGCTGGAGGGGGTTGTCCACCATTCTTAACTCCATGTGAGAAAGTGTGCAGATTTACACTTTGGGGAATTGGGATGAAGCCAGAGTCTATGTCAGGTAAAGCTGTCCTCCTACCTGGTCGGTCATACAGCGTGTGTGTGTGTGTGTGTGTGTGTGTGTGTGTGTGTGTGTGTGTGTGTGTGTGTGTGTGTGTGTGTGTGTGTGTGTGTGTGTGTGTGTGTGTGTGTGTTACCTGTCCCGTGCCAGTCTTGTCACTGCACCACTTCCCCAGGTCAGTCAAACATCGCTTCTGGAGATTAGGGTCCAGTTTCACATCTAGCGCCCTCTGGTGGAGGATCCTCTGTACCTCCACCTTACAGTCACGAGATAGCTACACATACACACAGGGTACACACACACACACACACACACACACACACACACACACACACACACACACACACACACACACACACACAGGGTACACACACACAGGGTACACACACACAGGGTACACACACACACACACAGGGTACACACACACACACACACACACACACACAGGGTACACACACACACACACACACACACACACACACACAGGGTACACACACACACACACACACACACACACACACACACACACACACACACACACACACACACACACACACACACACACAGGGTACACACACACACACACACACATTAGTGATATACACACATACCACTGGAAGGTAATTTTTATAACAGAACAGATAGATGGGATGATCACTGGGTACCAGGATGTCATCTGGTCAGACAGTATTGTAGCCATTTATGTCCATCAGATTCAGCACGGGGCTTTAAGAACAATCACTGTCTTTACCAACCACCACCTACCACTGTCTTTACCAACCACCACCTACCACTGTCTTTACCAACCACCACCACCTACCACTGTCATTACCAACCACCACCACCACCTACCACTGTCTTTACCAACCACCACCACCACCTACCACTGTCTTTACCAACCACCACCACCTACCACTGTCATTACCAACCACCACCACCACCACCTACCACTGTCATTACCAACCACCACCACCTACCACTGTCTTTACCAACCACCACCACCACCACCTACCACTGTCTTTACCAACCACCACCACCTACCACTGTCATTACCAACCACCACCACCTACCACTGTCTTTACCAACCACCACCACCACCTACCACTGTCATTACCAACCACCACCACCTACCACTGTCATTACCAACCACCACCACCACCTACCACTGTCATTACCAACCACCACCACCACCTACCACTGTCATTACCAACCACCACCACCACCACCTACCACTGTCTTTACCAACCACCACCACCACCTACCACTGTCATTACCAACCACCACCACCTACCACTGTCTTTACCAACCACCACCACCTACCACTGTCTTTACCAACCACCACCACCTACCACTGTCATTACCAACCACCACCACCACCTACCACTGTCATTACCAACCACCACCACCACCTACCACTGTCTTTACCAACCACCACCACCACCTACCACTGTCTTTACCAACCACCACCACCACCTACCACTGTCTTTACCAACCACCACCACCACCTACCACTGTCTTTACCAACCACCACCACCACCTACCACTGTCTTTACCAACCACCACCACCACCACCTACCACTGTCATTACCAATCACCACCACCACCTACCACTGTCTTTACCAACCACCACCACCACCTACCACTGTCTTTACCAACCACCACCACCTACCACTGTCTTTACCAACCACCACCTACCACTGTCTTTACCAATCACCACCTACCACTGTCTTTACCAACCACCACCTACCACTGTCTTTACCAACCACCACCACCACCTACCACTGTCTTTACCAACCACCACCACCACCTACCACTGTCTTTACCAACCACCACCACCTACCACTGTCTTTACCAACCACCACCACCACCACCTACCACTGTCATTACCAACCACCACCACCACCTACCACTGTCTTTACCAACCACCACCACCTACCACTGTCATTACCAACCACCACCACCTACCACTGTCTTTACCAACCACCACCACCACCTACCACTGTCATTACCAACCACCACCACCACCTACCACTGTCATTACCAACCACCACCACCACCTACCACTGTCTTTACCAACCACCACCACCATCTACCACTGTCATTACCAACCACCACCACCTACCAATGTCATTACCAACCACCACCACCACCTACCACTGTCTTTACCAACTACCACCACCTACCACTGTCTTTACCAACCACCACCACCTACCACTGTCTTTACCAACCACCACCACCACCTACCACTGTCTTTACCAAACACCACCACCTACCACTGTCTTTACCAACCACCACCACCACCTACCACTGTCATTACCAACCACCACCACCACCTACCACTGTCATTACCAACCACCACCACCTACCACTGTCTTTACCAACCACCACCACCACCTACCACTGTCTTTACCAACCACCACCACCTACCACTGTCATTACCAACCACCACCACCTACCACTGTCTTTACCAACCACCACCACCACCACCTACCACTGTCTTTACCAACCACCACCACCTACCACTGTCTTTACCAACCACCACCACCACCTACCACTGTCTTTACCAACCACCACCACCACCTACCACTGTCTTTACCAACCACCACCACCTACCACTGTCATTACCAACCACCACCACCTACCATTGTCTTTACCAACCACCACCACCACCTACCATTGTCTTTACCAACCACCACCACCACCTACCACTGTCATTACCAACCACCACCACCACCTACCATTGTCATTACCAACCACCACCACCTACCACTGTCATTACCAACCACCACCACCACCTACCACTGTCATTACCAACCACCACCACCACCTACCACTGTCATTACCAACCACCACCACCACCTACCACTGTCTTTACCAACCACCACCACCACCTACCACTGTCATTACCAACCACCACCACCACCTACCACTGTCTTTACCAACCACCACCACCACCTACCACTGTCATTACCAACCACCACCACCACCTACCACTGTCTTTACCAACCACCACCACCTACCACTGTCTTTACCAACCACCACCACCTACCACTGTCTTTACCAACCACCACCACCTACCACTGTCATTACCAACCACCACCACCACCTACCACTGTCTTTACCAACCACCACCACTGTCTTTACCAACCACCACCACCACCTACCACTGTCATTACCAACCACCACCACCACCTACCATTGTCATTACCAACCACCACCACCTACCACTGTCATTACCACCACCTACCACTGTCATTATCAATCACCACCACCACCTACCACAGTCTTTACCAATCACCACCACCTACAACTGGCATTACCAACCACCACCACCACCTACCACTGTCATTACCAACCACCACCACCACCTACCACTGTCATTACCAACCACCACCACCACCTACCACTGGCATTACCAACCACCACCACCACCTACCACTGTCATTACCAACCACCACCACCACCTACCACTGGCATTACCAACCACCACCACCACCACTGTCTTTACCAACCACCACCACCACCACCTACCACTGTCATTACCAACCACCACCACCACCTACCACTGTCTTTACCAACCACCACCACCACCTACCACTGTCATTACCAACCACCACCACCTACCACTGTCTTTACCAACCACCACCACCACCTACCACTGTCTTTACCAACCACCACCACCACCTACCACTGTCATTACCAACCACCACCACCTACCACTGTCATTACCAACCACCACCACCTACCACTGTCATTACCAACCACCACCACCACCACCTACCACTGTCATTACCAACCACCACCACCTACCACTGTCATTACCAACCACCACCACCACCTACCACTGTCATTACCAACCACCACCACCACCTACCACTGTCTTTACCAACCACCACCACCACCTACCACTGTCTTTACCAACCACCACCACCACTTACCACTGTCATTACCAACCACCACCACCAACCACTGTCATTACCAATCACCACCACCACCTACCACTGTCATTACCAACCACCACCACCACCTACCACTGTCATTACCAACCACCACCACCACCTACCACTGTCATTACCAACCACCACCACCACCTACCACTGTCATTACCAACCACCACCACCACCTACCACTGTCATTACCAACCACCACCACCTACCACTGTCATTACCAACCACCACCACCTACCACTGTCTTTACCAACCACCACCACCACCTACCACTGTCTTTACCAACCACCACCACCACCTACCACTGTCATTACCAACCACCACCACCACCTACCACAGTCATTACCAACCACCACCACCTATCACTGTCTTTACCAACCACCACCACCACCTACCACAGTCATTACCAACCACCACCACCTATCACTGTCTTTACCAACCACCACCACCACCTACCACTGTCTTTACCAACCACCACCACCACCTACCACTGTCATTACCAATCACCACCACCACCTACCACTGTCTTTACCAACCACCACCACCTACCACTGTCATTACCAACCACCACCACCACCTACCACTGTCATTACCAACCACCACCACCACCTACCACTGTCATTACCAACCACCACCACCTACCACTGTCATTACCAACCACCACCACCACCTACCACTGTCATTACCAACCACCACCTACCACTGTCATTACCAACCACCACCACCACCTACCACTGTCTTTACCAACCACCACCACCTACCACTGTCATTACCAACCACCACCACCACCACTGTCATTACCAACCACCACCACCTACCACTGTCATTACCAACCACCACCACCTACCACTGTCTTTACCAACCACCACCACCTAGTAATGGGGAACCATGGGAACTCCTCCAACATGTAATCTACCATAGCAGTAATGTGGAACCATGGGAACTCCTCCAACATGTAATCTACCATAGCAGTAATGTGGAACCATTTGCTACTCCTGAATCTTACCCGTCGTCCCTGCTCCTCGGTGCGGTAGGCATGGCGATAGAGACACGAGAACACGGCCCCAGGTGGCATCAGCTCGCTGGTCTCGTTCCAGCCGTGGGTGTGGCACAGCCGGGCAGCGTCACCCTGGCACTTCTTATACAGGATGGGGTCCAGTCTGGTAGAGAGGAGAGAGTTAGACAGTCTGACCACCGGGGGGCAGTAGAGAGTTAGACAGTCTGACCACCAGGGGGCAGTAGAGAGTTAGACAGTCTGACCACCAGGGGGCAGTAGAGAGTTAGACAGTCTGACCACCGGGGGGCAGTAGAGAGTTAGACAGTCTGACCACCAGGGGGCAGTAGAGAGTTAGACAGTCTGACCACCGGGGGGCAGTAGAGAGTTAGGCAGTCTGACCACCAGGGGGCAGTAGAGAGTTAGGCAGTCTGACCACCAGGGGGCAGTAGAGAGTTAGACAGTCTGACCACCGGGGGGCAGTAGAGAGTTAGACAGTCTGACCACCAGGGGGCAGTAGAGAGTTAGACAGTCTGACCACCAGGGGGCAGTAGAGAGTTAGACAGTCTGATATATATAATAATATAATTATATAATATAATAGGGGTCAGAGGTCATGGTTGACTTACTTCCAGTCTCTAGAGATGAAGTACTGCAGCTCCAGTAGTCTGCGTTCACAGTCAGGGGTTAGGGGTCAGAGGTCATGGTTGACTTACTTCCAGTCTCTAGAGATGAAGTACTGCAGCTCCAGTAGTCTGCGTTCACAGTCAGGGGTCAGAGGTCAGAGGTCATGGTTGACTTACTTCCAGTCTCTAGAGATGAAGTACTGCAGCTCCAGTAGTCTGCGTTCACAGTCAGGGGTTAGGGGGTCAGAGGTCATGGTTGACTTACTTCCAGTCTCTAGAGATGAAGTACTGCAGCTCCAGTAGTCTGCGTTCACAGTCAGGGGTTAGGGGTCAGAGGTCATGGTTGACTTACTTCCGGTCTCTAGAGATGAAGTACTGCATCTCCAGTAGTCTGCGTTCACAGTCAGGGGTCAGAGGTCAGAGGTCATGGTTGACTTACTTCCAGTCTCTAGAGATGAAGTACTGCAGCTCCAGTAGTCTGCGTTCACAGTCAGGGGTTAGGGGTCAGAGGTCATGGTTGACTTACTTCCAGTCTCTAGAGATGAAGTACTGCAGCTCCAGTAGTCTGCGTTCACAGTCCTCCACCATCTTTTCTGTATACAGGTGCTCCATCAGGCAAGACAGGATCCTACACACACACACAATATGGCAATGACTTTATCAACCAATCAAAAAGGTCACAATAAATCCCAAGAGACACCATGACGTCGCCACAGAACTAGAGGTTCTGTTTCTATGGACAGCAAATGCAGCTTTTTAGAAAGATTATTATATACATAATTTTTTTTCCTTTATCCCTTTTTCTCCCCAATTTCGTGGTATCCAATTGGTAGTTACAGTCTTGTCCCATCACTGCAACTCCCCTAGAGACTTGAAGGTCGAGAGCCGTGCGTCCCCCAAAACACAACCCAACCAAGCCGAATTGCTTCTTGACACACTGCCCACTTAACCCGGAAGCCAGCCGCACCAACGTGTCGGAGGAAACACCGTACAGCTGGCCACCGTGTCAGCGTGCATTGCGCCCGGCCCGCCACAGGAGTCGCTAGTGCGCGATGGGACAAGGACATCCCTGCCGGCCAAACCCTCCACTAACCCGGACGCCGCTGGGCCAAACCCTCCACTAACCCGGACGCCGCTGGGCCAAACCCTCCACTAACCCGGACGCCGCTGGGCCAAACCCTCCACTAACCCGGACGCCGCTGGGCCAAACCCTCCACTAACCCGGACGCCGCTGGGCCAAACCCTCCACTAACCCGGACGCCGCTGGGCCAAACCCTATTACCCAAACATATTACTGACGCCGAGCTGAACATATTACTGACGCCGAGCTGAACCCATCCCCGACGCCGCGCTGAACCCATCCCCGACGCCGCGCTGAACCCATCCCCGACGCCGCGCTGAACCCCTCCCCTCCCCGACGCCGCGCTGAACCCCTCCCCTCCCCGACGCCGAGCTGAACCCATCCCCGACGCCGAGCTGAACCCCTCCCCGACGCCGAGCTGAACCCATCCCCGACGCCGAGCTGAACCCCTCCCCGACGCCGAGCTGAACCCCTCCCCGACGCCGAGCTAAACCCATCCCCGACGCCGACCTGAACCCATCCCCGACGCCGAGCTGAACCCCTCCCCGACGCCGAGCTGAACCCCTCCCCGACGCCGAGCTGAACCCATCCCAGACGCCGAGCTGAACCCCTCCCCGACGCCGAGCTGAACCCCTCCCCGACGCCGAGCTGAACCCCTCCCCTCCCCGACGCCGAGCTGAACCCCATCCCCGACGCCGAGCTGAACCCATCCCAGACGCCGAGCTGAACCCCATCCCCGACGCCGAGCTGAACCCATCCCCGACGCCGAGCTGAACCCCTCCCCGACGCCGAGCTGAACCCCATCCCTGACGCCGAGCTGAACCCATCCCCTCCCCGACGCCGAGCTGAACCCATCCCCGACGCCGAGCTGAACCCCATCCCCGACGCCGAGCTGAACCCCTCCCCTCCCCGACGCCGAGCTGAACCCCTCCCCTCCCCGACGCCGAGCTGAACCCATCCCCGACGCCGAGCTGAACCCCATCCCCGACGCCGAGCTGAACCCCTCCCCGACGCCGAGCTGAACCCCTCCCCGACGCCGAGCTGAACCCCTCCCCGACGCCGCGCTAAACCCATCCCCGACGCCGAGCTGAACCCATCCCCGACGCCGAGCTGAACCCATCCCCGACGCCGAGCTGAACCCATCCCCGACGCCGAGCTGAACCCCTCCCCGACGCCGAGCTGAACCCCTCCCCGACGCCGAGCTGAACCCATCCCCGACGCCGAGCTGAACCCATCCCCGACGCAGAGCTGAACCCCATCCCCGACGCCGCGCTAAACCCATCCCCGACGCCGCGCTAAACCCATCCCCGACGCCGAGCTGAACCCCATCCCCGACGCCGAGCTGAACCCCTCCCCGACGCCGAGCTGAACCCCTCCCCGACGCCGAGCTGAACCCCTCCCCTCCCCGACGCCGAGCTGAACCCATCCCCGACGCCGAGCTGAACCCCATCCCCGACGCCGAGCTGAACCCCTCCCCGACGCCGAGCTGAACCCATCCCCGACGCCGAGCTGAACCCCTCCCCTCCCCGACGCCGAGCTGAACCCCATCCCCGACGCCGAGCTGAACCCCTCCCCTCCCCGACGCCGAGCTGAACCCATCCCCTCCCCGACGCCGAGCTGAACCCCTCCCCTCCCCGACGCCGAGCTGAACCCCTCCCCTCCCCGACGCCGAGCTGAACCCCTCCCCGACGCCGAGCTGAACCCCTCCCCTCCCCGACGCCGAGCTGAACCCCATCCCCGACGCCGAGCTGAACCCATCCCCGACGCCGAGCTGAACCCCTCCCCGACGCCGAGCTGAACCCATCCCCGACGCCGAGCTGAACCCATCCCCGACGCCGAGCTGAACCCATCCCCGACGCCGAGCTGACCTCCCCGACGCCGAGCTGACCCCTCCCCGACGCCGAGCTGAACCCCATCCCCGACGCCGAGCTGAACCCCTCCCCGACGCCGAGCTGAACCCCTCCCCGACGCCGAGCTGAACCCTCCCCGACGCCGAGCTGAACCCATCCCCGACGCCGAGCTGAACCCATCCCCTCCCCGACGCCGAGCTGAACCCATCCCCGACGCCGAGCTGAACCCATCCCCGACGCCGAGCTGAACCCATTCCCTCCCCGACGCCGAGCTGAACCCCTCCCCTCCCCGACGCCGAGCTGAACCCCTCCCCGACGCCGAGCTGAACCCCTCCCCTCACCGACGCCGCGCTGAACCCCTCCCCTCCCCGACGCCGAGCTGAACCCCTCCCCGACGCCGAGCTGAACCCCTCCCCTCCCCGACGCCGAGCTGAACCCATCCCCTCCCCGACGCCGAGCTGAACCCCTCCCCTCCCCGACGCCGCGCTGAACCCCTCCCCTCCCCCGACGCCGAGCTGAACCCCTCCCTCCCCGACGCCGAGCTGAACCCCTCCCCTCCCCGACGCCGAGCTGAACCCCATCCCCGACGCCGAGCTGAACCCATCCCCTCCCCGACGCCGAGCTGAACCCCTCCCCTCCCCGACGCCGAGCTGAACCCCTCCCCGACGCCGCGCTGAACCCCTCCCCTCCCCGACGCCGAGCTGAACCCCTCCCCTCCCCGACGCCGAGCTGAACCCATCCCCTCCCCGACGCCGAGCTGAACCCCTCCCCTCCCCGACGCCGCGCTGAACCCCTCCCCGACGCCGAGCTGAACCCCTCCCCTCCCCGACGCCGAGCTGAACCCCTCCCCTCCCCGACGCCGCGCTGAACCCCTCCCCTCCCCGACGCCGAGCTGAACCCCTCCCCTCCCCGACGCCGAGCTGAACCCCTCCCCGACGCCGAGCTGAACCCATCCCCGACGCCGAGCTGAACCCATCCCTGACGCCGAGCTGAACCCATCCCCTCCCCGACGCCGAGCTAAACCCATCCCCGACGCCGAGCTGAACCCATCCCCGACGCCGAGCTGAACCCATCCCCGACGCCGAGCTGAACCCATCCCCGACGCCGAGCTGAACCCCTCCCCGACGCCGAGCTGAACCCCTCCCCGACGCCGAGCTGAACCCATCCCCGACGCCGTGCTGAACCCATCCCCGACGCCGAGCTAAACCCCTCCCCGACGCCGAGCTGAAACCCATCCCCGACGCCGAGCTGAACCCATCCCCGACGCCGAGCTGAACCCCATCCCCGACGCCGAGCTGAACCCCTCCCCTCCCCGACGCCGAGCTGAACCCCTCCCCGACGCCGAGCTGAACCCCTCCCATCCCCGACGCCGCGCTAAACCCATCCCCGACGCCGAGCTGAACCCCTCCCCGACGCCGAGCTGAACCCATCCCCGACGCCGAGCTGAACCCATCCCCGACGCCGAGCTGAACCCCTCCCCGACGCCGAGCTGAACCCCTCCCCGACGCCGCGCTGAACCCCTCCCCTCCCCGACGCCGAGCTGAACCCCATCCCCGACGCCGAGCTGAACCCATCCCCGACGCCGAGCTGAACCCATCCCCGACGCCGCGCTGAACCCCTCCCCTCCCCGACGCCGAGCTGAACCCCATCCCCGACGCCGAGCTGAACCCATCCCCGACGCCGTGCTGAACCCATCCCCGACGCCGAGCTGAACCCCTCCCCGACGCCGAGCTGAACCCATCCCCGACGCCGATCTGAACCCTCCCCGACGCCGAGCTGAACCCCTCCCCGACGCCGTGCTGAACCCATCCCCGACGCCGAGCTGAACCCCTCCCCGACGCCGAGCTGAACCCCTCCCCGACGCCGAGCTGAACCCCTCCCCGACGCCGAGCTGAACCCCTCCCCGACGCAGAGCTGAACCCATCCCCGACGCCGAGCTGAACCCCTCCCCGACGCCGAGCTGAACCCCTCCCCGACGCCGAGCTGAACCCCTCCCCGACGCCGAGCTGAACCCCTCCCCGACGCCGAGCTGAACCCATCCCCGACGCCGAGCTGAACCCCTCCCCGATGCCGAGCTGAACCCCTCCCCGACGCCGAGCTGAACCCATCCCCGACGCCGAGCTGAACCCATCCCCGACGCCGAGCTGAACCCATCCCCGACGCAGAGCTGAACCCATCCCAGACGCCGAGCTGAACCCCTCCCCGATGCCGAGCTGAACCCATCCCCGACGCCGAGCTGAACCCATCCCCGACGCCGAGCTGAACCCATCCCCGACGCAGAGCTGAACCCATCCCCGACGCCGAGCTGAAACCCCTCCCCGACGCCGCGCTGAACCCATCCCCGACGCCGAGCTGAACCCCTCCCCGACGCCGAGCTGAACCCCTCCCTCCCAGACGCCGAGCTGAACCCCTCCCCTCCCAGACGCCGAGCTGAACCCCTCCCCGACGCCGAGCTGAACCCTCCCCGACGCAGAGCTGAACCCCTCCCCGACGCAGAGCTGAACCCCTCCCCGACGCCGAGCTGAACCCCTCCCCGACGCAGAGCTGAACCCCTCCCCGACGCCGAGCTGAACCCATCCCAGACGCCGTGCTGAACCCATCCCCGACGCCGAGCTGAACCCATCCCAGACGCCGAGCTGAACCCATCCCCGACGCAGAGCTGAACCCCTCCCCGACGCAGAGCTGAACTCCTCCCCTCCCGACGCCGATCTGAACCCCTCCCCTCCCCGACGCCGCGCTGAACCCCTCCCCTCCCGACGCCGAGCTGAACCCCTCCCCTCCCCTACGCCGAGCTGAACCCTCCCCGACGCCGAGCTGAACCCATCCCCGACGCCGAGCTGAACCCCTCCCCGACGCCGAGCTGAACCCCTCCCCGACGCCGAGCTGAACCCCTCCCCTCCCGACGCCGCGCTGAACCCCTCCCCTCCCCGACGCCGAGCTGAACCCCTCCCCGACGAGCTGAACCCCTCCCCTCCCCGACGCCGAGCTGAACCCATCCCCTCCCCACGCCGAG
>NW_024060085.1:0-20000 GCF_016432855.1 Salvelinus namaycush
ACACCCTACTCTCCCTCTCAGACTGTTACACCCTACTGCTCCCTCTCAGACTGTTACACCCTACTGTCCCTCTCAGACTGTTACACCCTACTGCTCCCTCTCAGACTGTTACACCCACTGCTCCCTCTCAGACTACTGTTCCCTCTCAGACTGTTACACCCTACTGTCTCCCTCTCAGACTGTTACACCCTTACTGTCTCCTCTCAGACTGTTACACCTACTGCTCCCTCTCAGACTGTTACACCCTACTGTCTCCCTCTCAGACTGTTACACCCTACTGGTCTCCCTCTCAGACTGTTACACCCTACTGTCTCCTCTCAGACTGTTACACCCTACTGGCTCCCTCTCAGACTGTTACACCCTACTGGTCCCTCTCAGACTGTTACACCCTACTGGCTCCCTCTCAGACTGTTACATATACTGTCTCCCTCTCACTGTTACACCCTACTGGCTCCCTCTCAGACTGTACACCCTACTGGCTCCCTCTCAGACTGTTACACCCTACTGGCTCCCTCTCAGACTGTTACACCTACTGTCTCCCTCTCAGACTGTTACATGTTACTTCCCTCTCAGACTGTTACACCTACTGGCTCCTCTCAGACTTTTACACCCTACTGGCTCCCTCTCAGACTGTTACATCCTACTGGCTCCCTTCTCAGACTGTTACACCCTACTGGCTCCTCTCAGACTGTTACACCTACTGTCTCCCTCTCAGACTTTTTACATCCTACTGGCTCCCTCTCACTGACTACTGGCTCCTCTCAGACTGTTACATCCTACTGCTCCCTCTCAGACTGTTACACCCTACTGTCTCCTCTCAGACTGTTACATCCTACTGTCTCCCTCTCAGACTGTTACACCCTACTGCTCCCTCTCAGACTGTTACATCCTACGGCTCCCTCTCAGCTGTTACACCCTACTACTCCCTCTCAGACTGTTACATGTTACTGCTCCCTCTCACTGTTACACCCTACTCTCCCTCTCAGACTGTTACACTTACTGTCTCCCTCTCAGTCTGTTACACCCTACTGGCTCCCTCTCAGTCTGTTACACCTACTGGCTCCCTCTCAGTCTGTGGCTACATACTGGCTCCCTCTCAGTCTGTTACACCCTACTGGCTCCCTCTCAGACTAATGGCTCCCTCTCAGACTGTTACATGTTACTGTCTCCCTCTCAGACTGTTACATCCTACTGTCTCCCTCTCAGACTGTTACACCCTACTGGCTCCCTCTCAGACTGTTACACTCTACTGTCTCCCTCTCAGTCTGTTACACCCTACTGGCTCCCTCTCAGTCTGTTACACCCTACTGGCTCCCTCTCAGACTGTTACACCCTACTGTCTCCCTCTCAGACTGTTACATGTTACTGTCTCCCTCTCAGTCTGTTACACCCTACTGGCTCCCTCTCAGACTGTTACACTCTACTCTCTCCCTCTCACACTGTTACACCCTACTGTCTCCCTCTCAGACTGTTACACCCTACTGTCTCCCTCTCAGACTGTTACACCCTACTGGCTCCCTCTCAGACTGTTACACCCTACTGGCTCCTTCTCAGTCTGTTACACCCTACTGGCTCCCTCTCAGACTGTTACACCCTACTGGCTCCCTCTCAGACTGTTACACCCTACTGGCTCCCTCTCACACTGTTACACCCTACTGGCTCCCTCTCAGACTGTTACACCCTACTGTCTCCCTCTCAGACTGTTACACCCTACTGGCTCCCTCTCAGACTGTTACACCCTACTGTCTCCCTCTCAGACTGTTACACCCTACTGTCTCCCTCTCAGACTGTTACACCCTACTGGCTCCCTCTCAGACTGTTACACCCTACTGGCTCCTTCTCAGTCTGTTACACCCTACTGTCTCCCTCTCAGACTGTTACACCCTACTGGCTCCCTCTCAGACTGTTACACCCTACTGTCTCCCTCTCAGACTGTTACACCCTACTGTCTCCCTCTCAGACTGTTACACCCTACTGGCTCACTCTCAGACTGTTACACCCTACTGGCTCCCTCTCAGACTGTTACATTCTACTGGCTCCCTCTCAGTCTGTAACACTCTACTGTCTCCCTCTCAGTCTGTTACACCCTACTGGCTCCCTCTCAGACTGTTACACCCTACTGTCTCCCTCTCAGACTGTTACACCCTACTGGCTCCCTCTCAGTCTGTTACACCCTACTGTCTCCCTCTCAGTCTGTTACACCCTACTGGCTCCCTCTCAGACTGTTACACCCTACTGTCTCCCTCTCAGACTGTTACACCCTACTGGCTCCCTCTCAGACTGTTACACTCTACTGTCTCCCTCTCAGTCTGTTACACCCTACTGGCTCCCTCTCAGTTTGTTACACCCTACTGGCTCCCTCTCAGACTGTTACACCCTACTGGCTCCCTCTCAGACTGTTACACCCTACTGGCTCCCTCTCAGACTGTTACATCCTACTGGCTCCCTCTCAGACTGTTACATGTTACTGTTTCCCTCTCAGACTGTTACACCCTACTGGCTCCCTCTCAGACTGTTACACCCTACTGGCTCCCTCTCAGTCTGTTACACTCTACTGTCTCCCTCTCAGTCTGTTACACCCTACTGGCTCCCTCTCAGACTGTTACACCCTACTGTCTCCCTCTCAGACTGTTACACCCTACTGGCTCCCTCTCAGACTGTTACACTCTACTGTCTCCCTCTCAGTCTGTTACACCCTACTGGCTCCCTCTCAGTCTGTTACACCCTACTGGCTCCCTCTCAGACTGTTACACCCTACTGTCTCCCTCTCAGACTACTGTCTCCCTCTCAGTCTGTTACACCCTACTGGCTCCCTCTCAGACTGTTACACCCTACTGGCTCCCTCTCAGACTGTTACACCCTACTGGCTCCCTCTCAGACTGTTACATGTTACTGTCTCCCTCTCAGACTGTTACATCCTACTGTCTCCCTCTCAGACTGTTACACCCTACTGGCTCCCTCTCAGACTGTTACATCCTACTGGCTCCCTCTCAGACTGTTACATGTTACTGTTTCCCTCTCAGACTGTTACACCCTACTGGCTCCCTCTCAGACTGTTACACCCTACTGGCTCCCTCTCAGACTGTTACACCCTACTGGCTCCCTCTCAGACTGTTACATCCTACTGTCTCCCTCTCAGACTGTTACACCCTACTGGCTCCCTCTCAGACTGTTACACCCTACTGTCTCCCTCTCAGTGGAACAGCACAAAGCACTGGGCTCTGCACCACTAGATCTTTGTTACCTCTTCTCATCTTACACACAACCACACCAGTGTTGTTAGGGGATTGGGCTGTACAACACACAACCACACCAGTGTTGTTAGGGGATTGGGCTGTACAACACACAACCACACCAGTGTTGTTAGGGGATTGGGCTGTACAACACACCAGTGTTGTTAGGGGATTGGGCTGTACAACACACCAGTGTTGTTAGGGGATTGGGCTGTACAATATACATGGATTCTAAATCTGATCCTCCATTGCTGATTGTAAATAAGGATAAATTGGTTAAAGGTCCAATATGCAGAAATCACTCAGCCATTTCCTGGTTGCTAAAATAAGAATAGTTCGCCTAATTTCAGTTTATGTGAGAAACAAGACATGTATTGTGTAGAGAATCATTGTACCATCTAAACCACTGTGAAATATATTTTCAATAACCAGAAATATTGTATTTTCAGCAGTTTGAAGCTGGTGTACAACACCCAAAATTAAAAGACACATTTTTTTTAACTTAAGAACGGGAAGCATAGAAATAGAACGGATCTACTGCTTCTTAGACTTGCTTTCAAAGAGAATGACGGATCTATAAATCACATTTCTACGTGAGGTCAAAGTCATTGTTGGGCCGGCTGGTTGTCATTGTTGTCATCGTGTCATTATAATCAGGAGGGCCGTAATCAAATCAATGGAATGTGTTTGTTGTCCGTCACAGAATGTGTTACTACTGTATGTCTCTCTGAGGCATCTGGTCAGAACTAGTGAATTACAGGGAAAACGTTGCAGTTTTGGAAGCAGCCCTGTCAGCCTTGGTAGGCTGGAGGAGATAGTTTCACCTGTAGCCTCTTGAGGTGATCAGGGCCCACAGATAGGTATGGACGGAGGGTTCTTTACATGAACAATTCAAACTGCAGCAATATCTCGTGTTTTTGCAGCGAATTGTGGTTTGAGACCCTGGTGTGTACTGTTTAAATACTGCATGTACTTAAATAGTAAGGGAAGATGGTCCTCAGTCAATAAACCCTTCTCTAGGCAGGTTGAGGTTGGTGCTTGAGGTTTAGAATGAATGTCTGTGAACTTCATTTCCACTTTATAATGAACTTAGCCAGCAGCCATTTTCCTGTGTTTACCAAAGGAAACAGAATCCCTTCTTATCTGGGTGCTGACTGAAGACTGAGGGAGGATCTATAGAATACAGTGGTCAGGAAACAGAATCCCTTCTTATCTGGGTGCTGACTGAAGACTGAGGGAGGATCTATAGAATACCATGGTCAGGAAACAGAATCCCTTCTTATCTGGGTGCTGACTGAAGACTGAGGGAGGATCTATAGAATACCATGGTCAGGAAACAGAATCCCTTCTTATCTGGGTGCTGACTGAAGACTGAGGGAGGATCTATAGAATACCATGGTCAGGAAACAGAATCCCTTGTTATCTGGGTGCTGACTGAAGACTGAGGGAGGATCTATAGAATACCGTGGTCAGGAAACAGAATCCCTTGTTATCTGGGTGCTGACTGAAGACTGAGGGAGGATCTATAGAATACCGTGGTCAGGAAACAGAATCCCTTCTTATCTGGGTGCTGACTGAAGACTGAGGGAGGATCTATAGAATACCGTGGTCAGGAAACAGAATCCCTTGTTATCTGGGTGCTGACTGAAGACTGAGGGAGGATCTATAGAATACCGTGGTCAGGAAACAGAATCCCTTCTTATCTGGGTGCTGACTGAAGACTGAGGGAGGATCTATAGAACACCATGGTCAGGAAACAGAATCCCTTGTTATCTGGGTGCTGACTGAAGACTGAGGGAGGATCTATAGAATACCATGGTCAGGAAACAGAATCCCTTGTTATCTGGGTGCTGACTGAAGACTGAGGGAGGATCTATAGAATACCGTGGTCAGGAAACAGAATCCCTTCTTATCTGGGTGCTGACGGAAGACTGAGGGAGGATCTATAGAATACCGTGGTCAGGAAACAGGATCCCTTCTTATCTGGGTGCTGACGGAAGACTGAGGGAGGATCTATAGAATACCGTGGTCAGGAAACATGTACGGGGTTGACAACATGGAAGCTAATCATATCCAGCTGATCTGTGTTGTTATTGAAGGTTGGCAGTGAGTTGGAGAATGTTATGGGTGAGGCTCTGCAGGTTAAAGCTACTGTTTAGTGGAAGGTTTGGTAGGCGTGGCTGGCTGGCTAGAGGCCTGGGTTAGTCAGGGCTTCAGGGAGACTGTCTGTTAGTATAGGCTGTGATGTTATCATCTATCAACAGAGGGAAGCTAGGCAGTCCCAGCTCAGGACTCTCTCTCTCTTCTCTCTCTCTCTCTCGCTCTCTCTCTCTCTCTCTCTCTCTCTCTCTCTCTCTCGCTCTCTCTCTCTCTCTCTCTCTCTCGCTCTCGCTCTCGCTCTCGCTCTCTCTCTCTCTCTCTCTTCCTCTCTCTTCCTCTCTCTCTTTCTGTCTCAAGTCAATGGGCTTTATTGGCATGGGAAACATATGCTAACATTGCCAAAGCAAGTGAATCTCTCTTTCTCCTCTCGCTCTCTCCATCTCTCTATCACGCTCTCTCTCTGTCTCTCTCTCTTGTTCTCATCTTTCTCTCTCTCTCTCTCTCTCTCTCTCTCTCTCTCTCTCTCTCTCTCTCTCTCTCTCTCCGTCTCTCTCGTTCTCCATCTATCTCTTTATCCATCTCTCGCTCTCTCTCCATCTCTCTCTCTTTTATCCCCATCATCAATCTATCCTGGCTCTTCTTTACTACGGTAGCATGCTGCTAAAGCTAATCCTCTACACCTTAGAGGAGCTTGGTGGATGGTGATGGAGCTTGGTACTGATAGATGTACCAGTATAAACCTTATCTCTCTGCCCGGGAACAACCAGGAATCCAAGATGGACCCCTGGCAGCGCTGGAACCCAAACCAATGTGTCTGTTGGCAGTGGCCATCAAAAGGCCCAGATATGTTTCTTTCTGAGGAGGCGTATGCTTCATCTCAAACCAAGATCATTTCATGTATTCTAATCCCCCTGCTGGCTCACAGGAGGACTGAATTAGGGGAGACATACTTTTAGGGTGTCTCCCAAATGGCATCCTATTCCCTATGATCATAGAGTGCCATTTGGGATTTACATTAAATGTTAATTATAAATAGCTGTCTGAAGTCTCTCAGTGCCAGTCATGTAAACATATCCCCCAATCAGATTAGGCTTCAAAGCTCTGTCAGTGATCTGATTGGACCAGACATCAAAGCCGTCAGCTGTTCTTGAAACATTACTGTTGTCACGTTCGTTGATGGAAGAATCAGAACGAGGTGCAGCGTGGGAAGCGTACATCATTTTATTTGATGAACACAAAAAAATAATAATAATACAACCGAACGTGAAGCTACATGCAGTGCAGAACGCAACTACACACAAACAAGATCCCACAAACTAAAGGTGGAAAAAAGGCTGCCTAAGTATGATCCCCAATCAGAGACAACGATAGACAGCTGCCTCTGATTGGGAACCATACCCGGCGAACAAAGAAATAGAAAAACTAGAATGCCCACCCTAATCACACCCCGACCTAACCAAATAGAGAAATAAAAAGCTCTCTAAGGTCAGGGTGTGACAACTGTTTGTCAATATCTTTTGTTCTGTTTTCATGTTCCTATGAAGAGCAGTAGATGTTCTGTTTTCATGTTCCTATGAAGAGCAGTAGATGTTCTGTTTTCATGTTCCTATGGAGACCAGTAGATGTTCTGTTTTCATGTTCCTATGGAGACCAGTAGATGTTCTGTTTTCATGTTCCTATGGAGACCAGTAGATGTTCTGTTTTCATGTTCCTATGGAGACCAGTAGATGTTCTGTTTTCATGTTCCTATGGAGACCAGTAGATGTTCTGTTTTCATGTTCCTATGGAGACCAGTAGATGTTCTGTTTTCATGTTCCTATGGAGACCAGTAGATGTTCTGTTTTCATGTTCCTATGGAGACCAGTAGATGTTCTGTTTTCATGTTCCTATGGAGACCAGTAGATGTTCTGTTTTCATGTTCCTATGGAGACCAGTAGATGTTCTGTTTTCATGTTCCTATGGAGGCCAGTAGATGTTCTGTTTTCATGTTCCTATGGAGACCAGTTGATGTTCTGTTTTCATGTTCCTATGGAGACCAGTTGATGTTCTGTTTTCATGTTCCTATGGAGACCAGTAGATGTTCTGTTTTCATGTTCCTATGGAGACCAGTTGATGTTCTGTTTTCATGTTCCTATGGAGACCAGTTGATGTTCTGTTTTCATGTTCCTATGGAGACCAGTAGATGTTCTGTTTTCATGTTCCTATGGAGACCAGTTGATGTTCTGTTTTCATGTTCCTATGGAGACCAGTTGATGTTCTGTTTTCATGTTCCTATGAAGAGCAGTAGATGTTCTGTTTTCATGTTCCTATGAAGAGCAGTAGATGTTCTGTTTTCATGTTCCTATGAAGAGCAGTAGATGTTCTGTTTTCATGTTCCTATGAAGACCAGTAGATGTTCTGTTTTCATGTTCCTATGGAGACCAGTAGATGTTCTGTTTTCATGTTCCTATGGAGACCAGTAGATGTTCTGTTTTCATGTTCCTATGGAGACCAGTAGATGTTCTGTTTTCATGTTCCTATGGAGACCAGTAGATGTTCTGTTTTCATGTTCCTATGGAGACCAGTAGATGTTCTGTTTTCATGTTCCTATGGAGACCAGTAGATGTTCTGTTTTCATGTTCCTATGGAGGCCAGTAGATGTTCTGTTTTCATGTTCCTATGGAGACCAGTTGATGTTCTGTTTTCATGTTCCTATGGAGACCAGTAGATGTTCTGTTTTCATGTTCCTATGGAGACCAGTAGATGTTCTGTTTTCATGTTCCTATGGAGACCAGTTGATGTTCTGTTTTCATGTTCCTATGGAGACCAGTTGATGTTCTGTTTTCATGTTCCTATGGAGACCAGTAGATGTTCTGTTTTCATGTTCCTATGGAGACCAGTTGATGTTCTGTTTTCATGTTCCTATGGAGACCAGAGTATGTTCTGTTTTCATGTTCCTATGGAGACCAGTAGATGTTCTGTTTTCATGTTCCTATGGAGACCAGTAGATGTTCTGTTTTCATGTTCCTATGGAGACCAGTTGATGTTCTGTTTTCATGTTCCTATGGAGACCAGTAGATGTTCTGTTTTCATGTTCCTATGGAGACCAGTAGATGTTCTGTTTTCATGTTCCTATGGAGACCAGTAGATGTTCTGTTTTCATGTTCCTATGAAGAGCAGTAGATGTTCTGTTTTCATGTTCCTATGAAGAGCAATAGATGTTCTGTTTTCATGTTCCTATGGAGACCAGTAGATGTTCTGTTTTCATGTTCCTATGGAGACCAGTAGATGTTCTGTTTTCATGTTCCTATGGAGACCAGTAGATGTTCTGTTTTCATGTTCCTATGGAGACCAGTAGATGTTCTGTTTTCATGTTCCTATGGAGACCAGTAGATGTTCTGTTTTCATGTTCCTATTGTCACGATCGTCTATGGGTGAGAGAGAGGACCAAGGCGCAGCGTGTGCAAAATACATTCTCTTTTATTTAGAGATGGGAAAAAACACGAAAACGAACACTGAATACAAACTAAACAAAACAACAAACAACCGTGAAGCTAACGACGTAAGTGCATAGACAAGCAACAAACGTTCAACATAGACAATTACCCACAAAACCCCAATGCCTATGACTGCCTTAAATATGGCTCTCAATTAGAGACAATGAACCACAGCTGCCTCTAATTGAGAACCAATCTAGGCAGCCATAGACATACAAACACCTAGACAAGACACTGACCCATATACCATACAAAACCCCTAGACAATACAAAAACACATACATTCCCCATGTCACACCCTGACCTAACTAAAATAATAAAGAAAACAAAGAATACTAAGGCCAGGGCGTGACAGTACCCCCCCCAAAGGTGCGGACTCCGGCCGCACAACCTGACATTGAAGGGGAGGGTCCGGGGTGGGCCTTATTATGGCGGCGGCTCGGGTGCGGGACGTGGCCCCCACTCCACCATTGTCAATACCCGCTTTGGTGGCGCCTCTGGAGCGGCGACCCTTGTAGCAAGTCCCGGACTGAAGACCATCCCAGAGGGCGCCACCGGACGGATGGGTAGCTCCGGACTGAGGGGTAGCTCCGGACTGAGGGGTAGCTCCGGACTGAGGGGTAGCTCCGGACTGAGGGGTAGCTCCGGACTGAGGGGTAGCTCCGGACTGAGGGACGGCAGCTCCGGACTGAGGGACGGCAGCTCCGGACTGAGGGACTGCAGCTCATGGCTGGCTGACGGATCTGGCTGCTCATGGCTGGCTGACGGATCTGGCTGCTCATGGCTGGCTGACGGATCTGGCTGCTCATGGCTGGCTGACGGATCTGGCTGCTCATGGCTGGCTGACGGATCTGGCTGCTCATGGCCGGCTGACGGATCTGGCTGCTCATGGCCGGCTGACGGATCTGGCTGCTCATGGCCGGCTGACGGATCTGGCTGCTCATGGCCGGCTGACGGATCTGGCTGCTCATGGCCGGCTGACGGATCTGGCTGCTCATGGCCGGCTGACGGATCTGGCTGCTCATGGCCGGCGGACGGATCTGGCTGCTCATGGCCGGCGGACGGATCTGGCTGCTCATGGCCGGCGGACGGATCTGGCTGCTCATGGCCGGCGGACGGATCTGGCTGCTCATGGCCGGCGGACGGCTCTGGCTGCTCATGGCCGGCGGACGGCTCTGGCTGCTCATGGCCGGCGGACGGCTCTGGCTGCTCATGGCCGGCGGACGGCTCTGGCTGATCCTGTCTGGCGGGCGGCTCTGGCTGATCCTGTCTGGCGGACGGCTCGGGCTGATCCTGTCTGGCGGACGGCTCGGGCTGATCCTGTCTGGCGGACGGCTCTGGCTGATCCTGTCTGGCAGACGGCTCTGGCTGATCCTGTCTGGCGGACGGCTCTAGCGGCTCGGGACAGACGGGCAGCTCTGACGGCTCGGGACAGACGGGCAGCTCTGACGGTGCTTGGCAGACGGGCAGCTCAGACGGTGCTTGGCAGACGGGCAGCTCAGACGGTGCTTGGCAGACGGGCAGCTCAGATGGTGCTTGGCAGACGGGCAGCTCTGACGGTGCTTGGCAGACGGGCAGCTCTGACGGTGCTTGGCAGACGGGCAGCTCTGGCCGGCTGAGGCACACTGTATGCCTGGTGCGTGGTGCCGGAACTGGAGGTACCGGGCTAAGGACACGCACCTTCAGGCTAGTGCGGGGAGAAGGAACAGGGCATACTGGACCCTGGAGACGCACATTAGGCCTAGTGCGTGGTGCCGGCACTGGTGGTACCGGGCTGGGGACACGCATCTCAGGGCTAGTGCGGGGAGAAGGAACAGGGCATACTGGACCCTGGAGACGCACATTAGGCCTAGTGCGTGGTGCCGGCACTGGTGGTACCGGGCTGGGGACACGCATCTCAGGGCTAGTGCGGGGAGCAGCAACAGGACGCACAGGACTCTGGGGACACACAGGAGGCTTGGTGCGTGGTGTAGGCACTGGTGGTAATGGGCTGGAGACACGCACCATAGGGCTAGTGCGTGGAGGAGGAACAGGGCTCTGGAGACACACAGGAAGCCTGGTGCGTGGTGTAGGCACTGGTGGTACTGGGCTGGGGCGGGGAGGTGGCGCCGGAAATACCGGACCGTGCAGGCGTACTGGCTCCCTTGAGCACTGAGCCTGCCCAACTTTACCTGGTTGTATGCTCCCCGTCGCCCGACCAGTGCGGGGAGGTGGAATAACCCGCACCGGGCTATGTAGGCGAACCGGGGACACCATGCGTAAGGCTGGTGCCATGTAAGCCGGCCCGAGGAGACGCACTGGTGGCCAGATGCGTTGGGCCGGCTTCATGACATCCGGCTCAATACTCAATCTAGCCCGGCCGATACGAGGAGCTGGTATGTACCGCACCGGGCTATGCACACGTACAGGAGACACCATGCGCTCTACTGCGTAACACGGTGTCTGCCCGTACTCTCGCTCTCCACGGTAAGTACAGGGAGTAGGCGCAGGTCTCCTACCTGACTTCGCCACACTCCCTTTTAGCCCCCCCCCAAGAATTTTTTTGGGCTGACTCACAGGCTTCCTACCGCGTCTTCGTGCTGCCTCCATTCGCCGGTATCCCTCCTCGCACTGCGCCAGAGAATCCCAGGCGGGCTCCGGCACTCGCCCTGGGTTGATCGCCCACCTGTCGATCTCCTCCCACGTAGTGTAGCCCATATCCTGCTCCCTTTGCCATAAATCCTGTGTGTATTGCTCCTGTTGCCGCTTGACACGCCGCTTGGTCCGATTCTGGTGGGTAATTCTGTCACGATCGTCTATGGGTGAGAGAGAGGACCAAGGCGCAGCGTGTGCAAAATACATTCTCTTTTATTTAGAGATGGGAAAAAACACGAAAACGAACACTGAATACAAACTAAACAAAACAACAAACGACCGTGAAGCTAACGACGTAAGTGCATAGACAAGCAACAAATGTTCAACATAGACAATTACCCACAAAACCCCAATGCCTATGACTGCCTTAAATATGGCTCTCAATTAGAGACAATGAACCACAGCTGCCTCTAATTGAGAACCAATCTAGGCAGCCATAGACATACAAACACCTAGACAAGACACTGACCCATATACCATACAAAACCCCTAGACAATACAAAAACACATACATTCCCCATGTCACACCCTGACCTAACTAAAATAATAAAGAAAACAAAGAATACTAAGGCCAGGGCGTGACACCTATGGAGACCAGTAGATGTTCTGTTTTCATGTTCCTATGGAGACCAGTTGATGTTCTGTTTTCATGTTCCTATGGAGACCAGTTGATGTTCTGTTTTCATGTTCCTATGGAGACCAGTAGATGTTCTGTTTTCATGTTCCTATGGAGACCAGTTGATGTTCTGTTTTCATGTTCCTATGGAGACCAGTTGATGTTCTGTTTTCATGGTCCTATGGAGACCAGTAGATGTACTGTTTTCATGTTCCTATGGAGACCAGTTGATGTTCTGTTTTCATGTTCCTATGGAGACCAGTAGATGTTCTGTTTTCATGTTCCTATGGAGACCAGTTGATGTTCTGTTTTCATGTTCCTATGGAGACCAGTAGATGTTCTGTTTTCATGTTCCTATGGAGACCAGTAGATGTTCTGTTTTCATGTTCCTATGGAGACCAGTAGATGTTCTGAGGCTGGAGCTGAGTCTGGTCATGTGACTGGGGTTGGGGTAAAGAGCTGTGGGTTGGAGCTGGGTCTGGTTATGTGACTGGGGTTGGAGCTGGGTCTGGTTATGTGTCTGGGGTTGGGGTACAGGGCTGTGGGTTGGAGCTGGGTCTGGTTTTGTGACTGGGGTTGGGGTACAGGGTTGTGGGTTGGAGCTGGGTCTGGTTATGTGACTGGGGTTGGGGTACAGGGTTGGAGCTGGGTCTAGTTATGTGACTGGGGTTGGGGTACAGGGCTGTGGGTTGGAGCTGGGTCTGGTTTTGTGACTGGGGTTGGGGTACAGGGTTGTGGGTTGGAGCTGGGTCTGGTTATGTGACTGGGGTTGGGGTACAGGGCTGTGGGTTTGAGCTGGGTCTAGTTATGTGACTGGGGTTGGGGTACAGGGCTGTGGGTTGGAGCTGGGTCTGGTTATGTTACTGGGGTTGGGGTACAGGGCTGTGGGTTGGAGCTGGGTCTAGTTATGTGACTGGGGTTGGGGTACAGGGCTGTGGGTTGGAGCTGGGTCTGGTTATGTGACTGGGGTTGGGGTACAGGGCTGTGGGTTGGAGCTGGGTCTGGTTATGTGACTGGGGTTGGGGTACAGGGCTGTGGGTTGGAGCTGGGTCTGGTTATGTGACTGGGGTTGGGGTACAGGGTTGGAGCTGGGTCTAGTTATGTGACTGGGGTTGGGGTACAGGGCTGTGGGTTGGAGCTGGGTCTTGTTATGTGACTGGGGTTGGGGTACAGGGCTGTGGGTTGGAGCTGGGTCTGGTTATGTGACGGGTTGGGGTACAGGGCTGTGGGTTGGAGCTGGTTCTGGTTATGTGACTGGGGTTGGGGTACAGGGCTGTGGGTTGGAGCTGGGTCTGGTTATGTGACTGGGGTTGGGGTACAGGGTTGGAGCTGGGTCTGGTTATGTGACTGGGGTTGGGGTACAGGGCTGGAGCTGGGTCTGGGGACTGGGGCTGGGGAATACGGCTGAGGCCGGGGCAGCAGGTTAATAGTGATGGGGCTGGATCTGATACTGGGTAGGATTAGGATACTCAGCGTCTCTGATCTCTGGGGGTTCTGACTTGCTGGTCTGACAATGGAAATGACAACACATAGAGAGACTGTGTCTCAGTTGGGTGAGAGTGAGGCTGCGAGAGAGGCTGGGGAGAGTCTGGGAGAGGCTGGGAGAGAGGCTGGGGAGAGAGGCTGGGAGAGAGAGAGACTGGGGAGAGAGTCTGGGAGAGAGAGACGCTGGGGAGAGGCCCTGGGAGAGGCTGGGAGACAGAGAGACTGGGGAGAGAGTCTGGGAGAGTCTGGGAGAGAGCCTGTGAGAGGCTGGTAGAGGTAGAGAGGCTGGAAGAGAGGCTGGGAGAGAGCCTGGGAGAGGCTGGTAGAGAGAGAGGCTGGGAGAGAGAGAGGCTGGGAGAGAGGCTGGGAGAGGCTGGTAGAGAGAGAGGCTGGGAGAGAGGCTGGGAGAGGCTGGTAGAGAGAGAGGCTGGGAGAAAAGCTGGGAGAGAGGCTGTTAGAGAGAGAGGCTGAGAGAAAGCCTAAGAGAAGCTTTGTTACGGCTGGTAGAGCAGTGGGCTGTAGCCGGCGAGGGCTGATCTCTGTAGCGTGACCTCTTGGAGTAACCCCATTGTTAACCTGCAGTTAGCAGATCAGGAGAGAGGCTGTCTCCCTCCCTCTACCACAATGCCAGCCTGGTGGGGTGTGGTCTATCATACAGTGTGGAGGGTTGTGCTGTCATGACCAGCTGCTTTAGCCAGGGATAATGAATCTCGGGACACGGTCTGTGAGGAGAGTGAGACAGAGTGGGCCTTCTGCTCCGTGTTCACCACAGTGATCTGCAGTATGGTACTGGAGTCTGAATGTTGATCATGGGGATGGAGTACAGTTGCATTGAGCTTCTCACTAGTAGGTCTCAAAGCCCTTGACATTTTCTCAGGGTGAATCACCTACCTCATCCACCACCAGGCTACTCACTGAACTCTGCAGCACCATAGAAGAAGCAGGTGAAATCAATCAGTTCAGGACACGAGGGAGAGCAGTGATTTAAGAGGAAAGAATCAACGGTGTGACTGTTGAGACCAGCTGAACATGGAGAAGTGATGTCCTGGTGGAGCTCACTAATTGGACAATAACGATTTGAATTGAAGCAGTATGGTTGTAAGCATAGAAATAGAATGACTAGAACAGTGAAATAATAGTTATTATATTTGTATGGTTAATGTCATTGTGTTACAGCACTATTGTCTCTTGGTGCAGCAGTAGGAGGCTACAGCAGTAGGAGGCTGCAGCAGTAGGAGGCTGCAGCAGTAGGAGCCTGCAGGAGGCTACAGCAGTAGGAGGCTGCAGCAGTAGGAGGCTGCAGGAGGCTACAGCAGTAGGAGGCTGCAGCAGTAGGAGGCTGCAGCAGTAGGAGGCTGCAGCAGTAGGAGGCTGCAGCAGTAGGAGCCTGCAGGAGGCTACAGCAGTAGGAGGCTACAACAGTAGGAGGCTGCAGCAGTAGGAGGCTGCAGCAGTAGGAGCCTGCAGGAGGCTGCAGCAGTAGGAGGCTGCAGCAGTAGGAGGCTGCAGCAGTAGGAGCCTGCAGGAGGCTACAGCAGTAGGAGGCTGCAGCAGTAGACCCAGACATCAGGTGCACTGTCAGCATGTTCTAGCCTGGAGTGAATCCATGTGATGTGCAGCCAATTTCCTCCATCAGACACCCACCAACCACACCTACATGTACTGTATGGAGAGACGGGTCCCAAATGGCACCTTGTTCCCTATGTAGTGCACCATTTTCTTCCAGGGCCTCTGGTCCAAAGTAGTGCACTATATAGGGAATAGGGTGCCATTTGGGACTCACCCAGGATATTTCAGCCCCATCCGGCCCTAAGGCTCTACTGCTGAACAGAACAAAATGGTTTGCAACCTGTCTGCCAATATTGTCTGACGTGTTTGGATAGAGGTGGTGCTGGGCTGGGAGCAGACCTTTTTGGTTTATGGTGCAGTGTCTGTCTTATCTGGCATAACTGAAGAGAGAGATTTTCATATTTATAAACGTGTATTTTATGTATAGGGAGTAGAGGTCGACCGATTATGATTTTTCAATGCCGATACCGATACCGATTATTGGAGGACAAAAAAGGCCGATACCGATTAATCGGCCGATTTATTTAAAAAGAAAATGTTTTTAAATATATATATCATACACACACACACATTTTTGTAATAATGACAATTGCAACAATACTGAATGAACAATGAACACATTTATTTTAACTTAATATAATACATAAATACACGCACACAGCTCTGAAGTGACAATGATACTGAAGAGTCTGCTTAGGAGACAAATACTCTCAACTGTTTGAATAAAAATAGAGTTTAAGTTACCTGTGATGAATGTTGAAAACAAAAACTTTAATTTCTATATGCAGGAATTCCTATTTTAATAATGGGCATGGTAAGAATTGACAACCAAAGTGCGAGTCATAATTCCCATGACACCTTCTAGCAAAATCTGAAAAGCGGTTCCTTCATTTATTCCATAGGATATTTTTAGATTCACTTAAAATAAGGTCTGTGTTTCGTGTAGGCTTACACCACCGTGCTAATTTTATAACTGTGTGGATATCCATAGGACAAGGTAACTCTGATCAATATTGGCTAAATATAAGTGAAGATCATTTTTTTTGTAGAGTGGATTTATGAAAATATGTTGACAAACGTTACCTTATCCTAGTGAGATTTACACGGGTATCAAAACGTCGAGGCGGTTTAAGCCTGCACGAAACACAGACCTTATTTGAAGTAGATCGAGACATTCTCTATGGAAGACATGAACGGTAAAATAACGAAGGAACCCCTTTCAAATTCAGCCACAAGTTATTACAGGAATTATAACGCGTGGACTATTTCTCTCTAAACCATATACCTTTGACTAATCCGGAAACTATCACCCCGAAAACAAAACGTTTATTCCGTTCCGTATTTTATCTAACGGGTGGCATCCATAAGTTTAAATATTCCTGTTACATTGCACAACCTTCAATGTTGTCATAATTACGTAAAATTCTGGCAAATTAGTTCGCAAAGAGCCAGGCTGCCCAAACTGTTGCATATACCCTGACTCTGCGTGCAATGAACGCAAGAGAAATGACACAATTTCACCTGGTTAATATTGCCTGCTAACCTGGATTTCTTTTAGGTAAATATGCAGGTTTAAAAGTATATACTTGTGTATTGATTTTAAGAAAGGCATTGATGTTTATGGTTAAGTACACATTGGAGCAATGACAGTCATTGATTGATTGTTTTTTTATAAGATAAGTTTAATGCTAGCTAGCAACTTACCTTAGCTTACTGCATTCGCTAACAGGCAGGCTCCTCGTGGAGTGCAATGTAATCAGGTGTAAGAGCATTGGACTAGTTAACTGTAAGGTTGCAAGATTGGATCCCCAGAGCTGACAAGGTTAAAAATCTGTTCCTAGGCCGTCATTGAAAATAAGAATGTGTTCTTAACTGACTTGCCTAGTTAAATAAAGATTAAATAAAGGTGTAAAAAAAATAATAATAATAAAGAATCGGCACCCAAAAATACCGATTTCCGATTGTTATGAAAACTTGAAATTGGCCCCGATTAATCGGCCATTCCGATTAATCGGTCGACCTCTAATAGGGAGTTTATTTATTTACCCCTTTTTCTCCCCAATTTCCTGGTATCCAATTGGTAGTTACAGTCTTGTCTCATCGCTGCAACTCCCGTACGGACTCGGGAGAGGTGAAGGTCGAGAGCCGTGTGTCCTCTGAAACACAACCCAACCAAGCCGCACTGCTTCTTGACACAATGCCCACTTAACCCGGAAGCACCAATGTGTCGGAGGAAACACCATACACCTGGCGACCATGTCAGCGTGCACTGCGCCCGGCCCGCCACAGGAGTCTCTAGTGCGCGATGGGACAAGGAGATCCCTGCCGGCCAAACCCTCCCCTAACCCGGACGACGCTGGGCCAAACCCTCCCCTAACCCAGACGACGCTGGGCCAAACCCTCCCTTAACCCAGACGATGCTGGGCCAAACCCTCCCCTAACCCAGACGACGCTGGGCCAAGTGTGCGCCGCCACCATGGGTCTCCCGGTCGCAGCCGGCTGTGACAAAGCCTGGTCTCGAACCCAGAATCTCTAGTGGCACAGCTAGCACTGTGATGCAGAGCCGTAGACCACGGCACCACTCGGGAGTAGAGTGTAGAGGGAGTTTTACTGGGATCATACAGATCAGTCGTAATTATACAGTGTGTTGTCAACAAGTGGTTTTAACATGTCTGGGGTTGAATATTTTCCTGGTATTTCCCGACATAACCGGAAGTGTCATTCAAAAGCATTATAAAACATGTATACACTACATGACCAAAAGTATGTGGACACAAGCCCGTCGACATGCAACAAGAGTAGTAGTGAGGTCGGGCACTGATGTTGGGTGGTTAGGCCTGGCTCGCAGTCGCCGTTTCAATTCATCCCAAAGGTGTTCGATGGGGTTGAGGTCAGGGCTCTGTGCAAGCCAGTCAAGTTTTTCCACACAGATCTCGACAAACCATTTCTGTATAGACCTCGCTTTGTGCACGGGGGAATTGTCATGCTGAAATACTTTTTTAGTTACTACATGATTCAATATGTGTTATTTCATAGTTTTGATGTCTTCACTATTATTCTACAATGTAGAAAATACAAAAAAAATAAGAAAAACCCTTAAATGAGTAGTGGTTTCCAACTTTTGACTGGTACTATATATATTTGACTGGTACTGTATATATATACTGCCAGTCAAAAGTTGGACACACCTACTCATTCAAGGGTTTTATATATATACACTGTAGGCTCCTGTATAGTGTTGAGTTATTACATCATGTGGTACCCTATTCCCTACATAGAGCACTGCTTTTGGGCCCTGGTTAAATGTAGTGCACTATGTAGGGACTGGGTGGAATTTGGGACACTGCACTTGTGTGATGATTTAAAGATTAGAACGCAGTCTGGAAATTCTGCTTGTCTGTCTGGCGTCTGGCGTTGCCAGGTATGTGATAAAGTAGAATCTGGCGTCGTTGGGTGGGAGAGAAGCTCGGAAAGAGGCTAGGAGAGGCTGGGAGAGGCTGGAAGAGGCTGGTAGAGAGAGAGAGGTTGGAAGAGAGCCTGGGAGAGGCTTGGAGAAACGCTGGGAGAGAGCCATGTGATAATGCAGAATCTCGTGTTGCCAGGTGTGTGATAAAGCAGAATCTCGGTTTGCCAGGTATGTAATAAAGGAGAATCTCGGGTTGCCAGGTACGTGATAAAGGAGAGTCTGGCGTTGCCAGGGAATTTCTGGTTTTGGTGATTCCATTGGCCGATACCAGAGCAAACACCAACAGGTGAAGAAAACCTAATAACGCTGATGCTTTTCTGAAGAGAGAATTGAGACTTTATCTACAGGAAAACACAGTCTGTCTCCAAGTTAATGGAATGTCTTTAGTGCCGGTTAGGGGTTAGGATATATTATATGAGGAAGTAATCATTTCATTCATTTCCCTCTTTCCTCTGTTGCTGCCATTATAAGTAGGTTATTGTGAAGTGCCAGAGGCCAAAAAACAGAATGGAAAGGGGAGAGGAAGAGATGAGGAGGGGGAGAGGAGGATAGAGGAGAAGTGGAGAGGAGAGGAGGAGGTGGAGGAGGAGAGGAGGATAGAGGAGAAGTGGAGAGGAGAGGAGGAGGTGGAGGGGGAGAGGAGGATAGAGGAGAAGTGGAGGTGGAGGAGGAGAGGAGGAGGAGGAGGAGAGGGGAGAAGTGGAGAGGATTAGGAGGAGGATAGAGGAGAAGTGGAGAGGAGAGAGGAGGAGGTGGAGGAGGAGGAGGAGAGGGGAGAAGTGGAGAGGATGAGGGGGAGAGGAGAAGTGGAGAGGAGAGAGGAGGAGGTGGAGGAGGAGGAGGAGAGGGGAGAAGTGGAGAGGATTAGGATGAGGATAGAGGAGAAGTGGAGAGGAGGAGGAGAGATAATGTTGTCCATTTGATTAGACAACGTGACAGTTACTGTTGTCCATTTAATTAGACAACATGACAGTTACTGTTGTCCATTTAATTAGACAACATGACAGTTACTGCCATCTCATAATGTTGTCCATTTAATTAGACAACATGACAGTTACTGTTGTCCATTTAATTAGACAATGTGACAGTTACTGTTGTCCATTTAATTAGACAACATGACAGTTACTGTTGTCCATTTAATTAGACAACGTGACAGTTACTGTCGTCTCATAATGTTGTCCATTTAATTAGACAATGTGACAGTTACTGTTGTCCATTTAATTAGACAACGTGACAGTTACTGTCGTCCATTTAATTAGACAACGTGACAGTTACTGTTGTCCATTTAATTAGACAACATGACAGTTACTGTTGTCCATTTAATTAGACAACGTGACAGTTACTGTCGTCCATTTAATTAGACAACGTGACAGTTACTGTTGTCCATTTAATTAGACAACGTGACAGTTACTGTTGTCCAT
>NW_024060085.1:25000-28094 GCF_016432855.1 Salvelinus namaycush
TCTCTCTCTCTCTCTCTCTCTCTCTCTCTCTCTCAATTCAATCAAATTCAAATGGACATAAATATGTTAACATTGCCAAAGCAAGTGAAGTAGATAATAAACAAAAGTGAAATAAACAATAAAAAATGAACAGTAAACATTACACTCACAGAAGTTCCAAAGGAATAGAGACATTTCAAATGTCATATTATGTTTATATACGGTGTTGTAAGATGTGCAAAAAGGGAAAATAAATAAACATAAATATGGGTTGTATTTACAATGGTGTTTGTTCTTCACTGGTTGCCCTTTTCTTGTGGCAACAGGTCACAAATCTTGCTGCTGTGATGCACACTGTGGAATTTCACCCAGTAGATATGGGAGTTTATCAAAATTGGATTTGTTTTCAAATTCTTTGTGGATCTGTGTAATCTGAGGGAACTATGTGTCTCTAAAATGGTCATACATTTGGCAGGAGGTTAGGGAGTGCAGCTCAGTTTCCACCTCATTTTGTGGGCAGTGTGCACATAGCCTGTCTTCTCTTGAGAACCAGGTCTGCCTACGACGGCCTGATTCAATAGCAAGGCTATGCTCACTGAGTCTGTACATAGTCAAAGCTTTCCTTAATTTTGGGTCAGTCACAGTGGTCAGGTATTCTGCAGATGGCTTATAGTCCATTTGGGGTCAGAACAGCCATGGAGCAGGGCCTGGGAGGAGGGACTGGGAGGAGGGCCTGGGAGGAGGGACTGGGAGCAGGGCCTGGGAGGAGGGCCTGGGAGGAGGGACTGGGAGCAGGGCCTGGGAGCAGGGCCTGGGAGGAGGGACTGGGAGGAGGGACTGGGAGCAGGGACTGGGAGGAGGGACTGGGAGGAGGGCCTGGGAGGAGGGACTGGGAGGAGGGACTGGGAGCAGGGACTGGGAGGGGGGCCTGGGAGCAGGGACTGGGAGGAGGGCCTGGGAGAAGGGCCTGGGAGGAGGGCCTGGGAGGAGGGCCTGGGAGGAGGGACTGGGAGGAGGGCCTGGGAGGAGGGCCTGGGAGGAGGGCCTGGGAGGAGGGCCTGGGAGGAGGGACTGGGAGGAGGGCCTGGGAGGAGGGACTGGGAGGAGGGCCTGGGAGAAGGGCCTGGGAGGAGGGACTGGGAGGGCCGAGTCCACGTAGGTGCCAGCAGTCAAGAGAACAGCCATGGAGGAGGGCTACTTGGAGGATGGCTACTGTCTGACTGGCAGGGTGTGAAACTACCTGTCCTAAATGACACTATATTCAGTACATTCCTATAGGCCCTGGTCACTACTGGGAAATGGGGGGCCATTTGATACACAGACTGTCAATGGTTAGAGAGAGACAGGGAGACAGAGACAGAGAGAACAGGAGAGAGAGACAGAGACAGAGAGAACGAGAGAGAGTGACAGAGAACGAGAGAGAGAGAGAGAGAGAGAGAGAGAGAGAGAGAGAGAGAGAGAGAGAGAGAGAGAGAGAGAGAGAGAGAGAGAGAGAGAGAGAGAGAGAGAGAGAGAGAGAGAGAGAGAGAGAGAGAGAGAGATTTGCAAGAAAAGTGGTGCAGAAACTGTCAGTAGTCACTGGGCTGGTTGCTCAGTGTTTTGAGAGCTGCAGGGTTTCCTTTATTATCATGCCCAGACCAGGAAGAGATGACAGCAGAGTCATGTAATATCCTGTTGTCCCAGTACAGAGCAGCAGTCTCTGGATCTCTGTCTGCTGTGTGTTGAGTCAAGCAGAGATGAGCTCATTTATCACGGGGCCTCGATGACTGGAGCTCAGTACCTAAAGATTTAGATTCATTGTCCTGTGACAGGCTGTATAAATGCGTCTGTCTGTCTCTTTGCGGGAGTCACGTGTGTGCGATGATGCTTAGTCAGAGAAGGCCCCATGGCAGTAGCTAAAACAGGAACAACTCTGATGTGGGTGAACGACCTCATTTGAGTTGAGTATAATGATTCTCATTCCCAACCTAATTATGGAACTGAATCACTCTGTGGAGGACAGGGAACTGAAACCACTCTGTGGAGGACAGGGAACTGAATCACTCTGTGGAGGACAGGGAACTGAAACCACTCTGTGGAGGACAGGGAACTGAAACCACTCTGTGGAGGACAGGGAACTGAATCACTCTGTGGAGGACAGGGAACTGAAACCACTCTGTGGAGGACAGGGAACTGAATCACTCTGTGGAGGACAGGGAACTGAATCACTCTGTGGAGGACAGGGAACTGAAACCACTCTGTGGAGGACAGGGAACTGAATCACTCTGTGGAGGACAGGGAACTGAATCACTCTGTGGAGGACAGGGAACTGAATCACTCTGTGGAGGACAGGGAACTGAATCACTCTGTGGAGGACAGGGAACTGAATCAGGCAGATTATGGAGAAAAGAGACGTATTTTTATGCATTCCAAATAGGTTGCCATTTCAACTCAGTAGTCCACTATATAGGGAATAGGGTACCATTTCAACGCAGTAGTCCACTATAATAGGGAATAGGGTACCATTTCAACTCAGTAGTCGACTGTATAGGGAATAGGGTACCATTTGGAACACAGACATGGTGATGTGTTGTAATGGCCTGGTTTGGTTTAGAATCATAGATTCTTTTTTAAGGATTCTTCCTGAGAGAGAGAGACTATTCCGGTATTGTTCCTATTTTTAAAGAATTGTACACAAAACCATGAGCAATTGGTGCTCTTTAAAAGAGAGAGAGAGAGAGAGAGAGAGAGAGAGAGAGAGAGAGAGAGAGAGAGCGAGAGAGAGGCCACAGCACACAGAGGTTGTCTCTCTGAATCTAGTCACGTCAGGGGGAGAGGAGACCCAGCAAGACGAGCCCAGTCCTCTATCTGTCTCTCTCTTCTCTCACTTTGGCTCTCTCATTCTCTCTCTCCCCCCATTCTCTTCCCCCTGTTCTCAGGCCCTGTGGGGTCACTCTAAATGTCCCTCAGCCAAAACAAATATCCCTCACTGTCCTCTTCTGCTGGAAGGAGGCCATCTTGACCAGGCCTTGTTTTTTAACATGACATGGTGGAAAACTTCTCCTTTTGACTCCGCTGGTGACTGGTGTGTTCCCCCGTATCTTCCTCATTTTCCCCTGGGGGTTTTCCCCATCCC
>NW_024060086.1:0-27500 GCF_016432855.1 Salvelinus namaycush
CACTATTCAACACAACACAATGCTTAGAAACACAACGCAACACTATTCAACATAATGCAATGCATAGCAACACAACACTATTCAACACAACACAATGCTTAGAAACACAACGCAACACTATTCAACATAATGCAATGCATAGCAACACAACACAATACAACACTATTCAACATAATGCAATGCATAGCAACACAACACAATACAACACAATGCAATGCAAAGCAACACAATACAATACAAACTATTCAACATAATGCAATGCAATGCATCTGACTGGTCGAAGCCGCTACCTTAACCTGGCGATATCCTCTCTGACTGGTCGAAGCCGCCCTACCTTGACCTGGCGATATCCTCTCTGACTGGTCGAAGCCGCCCTACCTTGACCTGGCGATAACCTCTCTGACTGGTCGAAGCCGCCCGCCCTACCTTGACCTGGCGATAACGTCTCTGACTGGTCGAAGCCGCCCTACCTTGACCTGGCGATATCCTCTCTGACTGGTCGAAGCCGCCCTACCTTGACCTGGCGATATCCTCTCTGACTGGTCGAAGCCGCCCTACCTTGACCTGGCGATATCCTCTCTGACCGGTCGAAGCTGCCCTACCTTAACCTGGCGATAACCTCTCTGACTGGTCGAAGCTGCCCTACCTTAACCTGGCGATAACCTCTCTGACTGGTCGAAGCCGCCCTACCTTAACCTGGCGATATCCTGTCTGACCGGTCGAAGCTGCCCTACCTTAACCTGGCGATATCCTCTCTGACTGGTCGAAGCCGCCCTACCTTAACCTGGCGATATCCTCTCTGACTGGTCGATGCTGCCCTATCTTAACCTGGCGATATCCTCTCTGACTGGTCGAAGCCCGCCCTACCTTGACCTGGCAATAACCTCTCTGACTGGTCGAAGCCGCCCTACCTTGACCTGGCGTTAACCTCTCTGACTGGTCAAAGCCGCCCTACCTTAACCTGGCGATATCCTCTCTGACTGGTCGAAGCCGCCCGCCCTAACTTGACCTGGCGTTAACCTCTCTGACTGGTCAAAGCCGCACTACCTTGACCTGGCGATAACCTCTCTGACTGGTCGAAGCCGCCCTACCTTGACCTGGCGATATCCTCTCTGACTGGTCGAAGCCGCCCTACCTTGACCTGCGATATCCTCTCTGACTGGTCGAAGCCGCACTACCTTGACCTGGCAATATCCTCTCTGACTGGTCGAAGCCGCCCGCCCTACCTTAACCTGGCGATAACCTCTCTGACTGGTCGAAGCCCGCCCTACCTTAACCTGGCGATATCCTCTCTGACTGGTCGACGCTGCCCTACCTTAACCTGGCGATATCCTCTCTGACTGGTCGAAGCCGCCCTACCTTGACCTGGCGATATCCTCTCTGACTGGTCGAAGCCGCCCTACCTTGACCTGGCGATATCCTCTCTGACTGGTCGAAGCCGCCCTACCTTGACCTGGCGATATCCTCTCTGACTGGTCGAAGCCGCACTACCTTGACCTGGCGATATCCTCTCTGACTGGTCGAAGCCGCACTACCTTGACCTGGCAATATCCTCTCTGACTGGTCGAAGCCGCCCGCCCTACCTTAACCTGGCGATAACCTCTCTGACTGGTCGAAGCCGCCCTACCTTAACCTGGCGATATCCTCTCTGACTGGTCGAAGCCGCCCTACCTTAACCTGGCGATATCCTCTCTGACTGGTCGAAGCCCGCCCTACCTTAACCTGGCGATATCCTCTCTGACTGGTCGACGCTGCCCTACCTTAACCTGGCGATATCCTCTCTGACTGGTCGAAGCTGCCCTACCTTGACCTGGCGATAACCTCTCTGACTGGTCGAAGCTGCCCTACCTTAACCTGGCGATATCCTCTCTGACTGGTCGAAGCCGCCCTACCTTGACCTGGCGATAACCTCTCTGACTGGTCGAAGCCGCCCGCCCTACCTTGACCTGGCGTTAACCTCTCTGACTGGTCGAAGCCGCACTACCTTGACCTGGCGATAACCTCTCTGACTGGTCGAAGCCGCCCGCCCTACCTTGACCTGGCGATATCCTCTCTGACTGGTCGAAGCCGCCCGCCCTACCTTGACCTGGCGTTAACCTCTCTGACTGGTCAAAGCCGCACTACCTTGACCTGGCGATATCCTCTCTGACTGGTCAAAGCCGCACTACCTTGACCTGGCAATAACCTCTCTGACTGGTCGAAGCCGCCCTACCTTGACGGTTAACTGGACTTGTTTGTTGTTCATTCTACCCTGGGCATCTGTTCCATGGCTTACGTTAGCAGTTATCATCTATCATCCAAACGACAGCCTATTCCCTATGTTAGTGCCCTCCTATCGACCAGAGCTCTATTTGCCCTGGTCAAAAGTAATGCACTACATAAGGAATAAGGATGCCATTTGAAAGCAACCATCGACTACAACAATACTAGTCATGGCTCTGGAGCTGTGTAATCCAGACGTACCAAAGCATCCCATTCACCACCATGGTCTGGTACTCCTATGGTCTAAACACTAGGTAATGTGTGTGTGTGAGGTTTTTTGCATGTGTGTGTGTGTGCGTGTGTGTGTGTTTTTGTGTGCGCATCTGTGTGTGTGTGTGTGTGTGTGCGTGTGCGTGTGTGTGTGTGTGTGTGTGTGTGTGTGCGCGTGTGTGTGTGTGTGTGCATGTGTGTGTTTGCGCATGTGTGTGTGTGTGTGTGTGTGTGTGTCCTCTGGCTGGGTTCAGATAGCTCTGATAGGGTAATGTAGAGTGTAATGATGGTCATTACACCGGATCACAGAGCAGGACATGCACACACAGATATGTTGCAGCACTGTAGTGATGGAGCCTAGACACTGGTCTAAAGGCCAGTTTTCTGTTGTACCCCCCCCCCCCCCCCCGAATGGTTAAGGATGGGATTTAAGGAATGATCCTAGACCTGTGACTACAGGTAACTTCAACTCTCATCCGGGGGTTCTAATACAAGACCGTTGGACCCAGAGTCCTAGGCTGTGCTGTAAGACCACCCAGTCACACCCAGCTCTATGGGACTATTGTAAAGTCAGGACTCATAGAAGAATTACGGGCTAAATGAGTGCAGTTAGCGAACACAAAGATAACCTCTTGTGCGTCCCTTCGGTAATTCTTCCCAGCGAATTGGTTAAATCGTATTGTCTATCGTTGCCGTTTATTACATTAGCTGAAAGTGGCGTAACGTGTGTGTGTGTGTGTGTGTGTGTGTGTGTGTGTGTGTGTGTGTGTGTGTGTGTGTGTGTGTGTGTGTGTGTGTGTGTGTGTGTGTATTGAATGGTGGTTTACCTACTATGTTCTCTGCCAGTGTGTGTAGCAGCCTTGTCTCTATGAGGACAGTAGTGATCTGAAATAACTTGTCATATCAGAGTTACTGAGTGCTGTCTGCTGTGCTTGTCTGATCCGTAGGTCTGAAAGGCTTTTATCTCTACAGTTGGTATTAGATACAGCACTAACTAATGCAGCTCACACAGAGTCAGGGAGCCACACTCTATCACAGAAGATGGATGATAAACCCTCACTGACAGATGTTACATATGTTTAAAATGTCCATATTCCACAGAAACTCTTGGTATACATTGCTTTTGGAAAGTATTCAGACCCTTTGACTTTTTCCAAATGTTGTTACATTACAGACTTATTCTAAAATAGATGTTTTTTTTAAAGAATCCCCGTCAATCTACAACCAATACCCCCCAAAAATTACAAAGCGAAAACAGGCTTTTAGAATTTTAAGCAAAATTATAAAAGAAAAAAAAACATATACCATATTTACATAAGTATTCAGACCCGTTGCTATGAGACTCAAAATTGAGCTCAGATGCATCCTGTTTCCATTGATCATCCTTGAGATGTTTCTACAACTTGATTGGAGTCCACCTGTGGTAAATTCAATTGATTGGACATGATTTGGAAAGGCACACCTGTCTATATAAGGTCCCACAGTTGACAGTGCATGTCAGAGCAAAAACCAAGCCATGAGGTTGAAGGAATTATCCGTAGAGCTCCGAGACAGGATTGTGTCGAGGCACACAGGGTAACAAAACATCTCTGCAGCATAGAAGGTCCCCAAGAACACAGTGGACTCTGAAATGGAAGAAGTTTGGAACCACCAATACTGTTCCTAGAGCTGGCCGCCCGGCCAAACTGAGCAATCGGGGGAGAAGGGCCTTGGTCAGGGAGGTGACCAAGAACTTGATGGTCACTGACAGAGCTCTAGTTACGAAGTGGAAATGGAAGAATCTTCCAGAAGGACAACCATCTCTGCAGCACTCCACCAATCAGGCCTTTATGGTAGAGTGGCCAGACGGAAGCCACTCCTCAGTAAAAGGCCCATGACAATGGCTGGGCCTAATATAGTGTATAAGAGGTCATACAAGAAGTTTTGTAGTGATTCATATGTTGATGATGTAAAGAATATTAGCTGGTCTGTGTTGTGTAATGAAAAGCAACCAGACGCTGCACTTGACACATTTATGAAACTACTTATTCCAGTTACTAATAAGCACACACCCATTAAGAAAATGACTGTAAAAACTGTTAAATCCCCTTGGATTGATGAGGAATTGAAAAATTGTATGGTTGAGAGGGATGAGCAAAAGGTGCGGCAAAAGGAAATTAAGTCTGGCAAACGTACTGCAAATTAAGAAATCATGTGACTAAACTAAATAAAAGTACAAATAAACTACACTATGAATCAAAGACAAGAATTGTACTTTGGAATTCCGTAAAGTCATTGTGGACGAGGTGAAAAAATTATTGTTCTCTATCAACAATGACATCCACTGGGGTCTGACAATCTGGATGGAAAATTACTGAGGATAATAGCAGATGATATTGCCACTCCTATTTGCCACATCTCCAATTTAAGACTACTGGAGAGCGTGTGCCCTCAGGCCTGGAGGGAAACTAAAGTCATTCCGCTACCCAAGAATAGTAAAGCCCCCTTTACTGGCTCAAATAGCCGACCAATCAGCCTGTTACCAACCCTTAGTAAACTTCTGGAAAAAATTGTGTTTGACCAGATACAATGCTATTTCACAGTAAACAAATTGACAACAGAATCAGCATGCTTATAGGGAAGGACACTCAACAAGCACAGCACTTACGTAAATGACTGATGATTGGCTGAGAGAAATTGATGATAAAATGATTGTGGGGGCTGTCTTGTTAGACTTCAGTGCCGCTTTTGACATTATTGATCATAGTCTGCTGCTGGAAAAAAGTATGTGTTAGGGCTTTACACCCCCTGCTATAATGTGGATAAAGAGTTACTTGTCAAACAGAACACAGAGGGTGTTCTTTAATGGAAGCCTTTCAAATATAATCCAGTTAGAATCAGGAATTCCCCAGGGAAGCTGTTTAGGCCCCTTGCTTTTTAAATTTTTTACTAACGACATGCCAGAGTTTCTATGTATGCGACTCAACGCTATACACGTCAGCTACTACAGCGACTGAAATGAATGCAACACTCAACAAAGAGCTGCAGTTGGTTTCAGAGTGGGTGGCAAGGAATAAGTTATCCCTAAATATTTCTAAAACTAAAAGTATTGGATTTGGAACAAAACTCTCACTAAACCCTAAACCTCAACTAAATCCTGTAATAAATAATGTGCAAATTGAGCAATTTGAGATGACTAAACTGCTTGGAGTAACCCTGGATTGTAAACTGTCATGGTCAAAACATATTGATACAGTAGTAGCTAAGATGGGGAGAAGTCTGTCCATAATAAAGCGATGCTCTGCCTTCTTAACAACACTATCAACAAGGCAGGTCCTACAGGCCCTAGTTTTGTCGCACCTTGACTACTGTTCAGTCGTGTGGTCAAGTGCCACAAAAAAGGACTTAGGAAAATTGCAATTGGCTCAGAACAGGGCAGCACGGCTGGCCCTTGGATGTACACAGAGAGCTAATATTAATAACATGCATGTCAATCTCTCCTGGCTGAAAGTGGAGGAGAGATTGACTTCATCACTACTTTTATTTATGAGAGGTATTGACATGTTGAATGCACCAATCTGTCTGTCTAAACTACTGGCACACAGCTCGGACACACATGCATACCCCACAAGACATGCCCCACAAGACATGCCACAAGAAGCCTCTTCACAGTCCCCAAGTCCAGAACAGGCTATGGGAGGCACACAGAACTACATAGAGCCATGACTACATGGAACTCTATTCAACATCAAGTGACTGACGCAAGCAGGACAATAGATAAAAAACACCTTATGGAACAGCAGGGACTGTGAAACAACACAAACGTTGGCTCAGACACATACACACACACACACACACACACACACACACACACACACACACACACACACACACACACACACACACACACACACACACACACACACACACACACACACACACACACACACAATAACATACGCACTATAAATACACATGGATTTAGTACTGATTTAGTACTGTAGATACTAAAGGGCCTGAGGGCACACAGTGTGTTGTGAAATCTGTGAATGTATTGTAATGTTTAAAAATTGTATAAGCTGCCTTGATTTTGCTGGACCCCAGGAAGAGTAACTGCTGCTTTGGCAGCAGCTAATGGGGATCCATAATAAATACAAATACAAATACAGCCCACTTGGAGTTGCCAAAATTCCCCTAAAGACTGTCAGACCATGAGAAACAAAATTCTCTGGTCTGATGAAACCAAGATTGAACTCTTTGGCCTGAATGCCAAGCGTCACATCTAGAGGAAACCTGACGCCATCCTTATGGTGAAGGATGATGGTGGTGGCATCATGCTGTGGGGATGTTTTTCATTGGAATAGACAGGGAGACTAGTCAGGATTGAGGCAAAGATGAACGGAGCAAAGTACAGAGAGATCCTTGATGGAAACCTTCTCCAGAGCACTCATGACCTCAGACTGGGGGCGAAGGTTAACCTTCCAACCAAACAACAACCCTAAGCACACAGCCAAGAAAACGCAGGAGTGGCTTCGGGGCAAATCTCTGAATGTCCTTGAGTTGACTTGAACCCGATCTAACATCTCTGGAGAGACCTGAAAATAGCTGTGCAGCGACGCTCCCCATCCAACCTGACAGAGCTTGAGAGGATCTGCAGAGAAGAATGGGAGAAACTCCCAAAATACAGGTGTGCCAAGCTTGTAGCTTCATAACCAATGAAACTCGAGGCTGTGGTCGCAAAAAGTAAAGTCACAAAAATATTAAAAATATATATTTTTTGCTTTGTCATTATGGGGTAAGGTGTGTAGATTGATGAGGGAAATAAACTATTTAATACATTTTAGAATAAGGTTGTAAAGTAGCAAAATGTGAAAAAAGTCAGGGGTCTGAATACTTTCCGAATGCACTGTTGTACGTGCCTGGGTAGCATGTGCACATACTGATATAACAAGGATAAAATGACAAATTCCCTCCCACTGTAATATGTTCTAGTTATATTTATATTATAGAAATTCCAACTGAAGCACTAGGATGTCACATGTCAGGCTACAGAAAAAAAACTGTTTACAACGCTATTAAATGGTTGAGATTGGAACCAGAGATTGGACCTACTGCCCTGCACAACACTCACAGCTGTGGTAACTACTGGACTACCATACTGCTGTGGATGGTAACTACTGGACTACCATACTGCTGTGGTAACTACTGGACTACCATACTGCTGTGGTAACTACTGGACTACCATACTGCTGTGGATGGTAACTACTGGACTACCATACTGCTGTGGATGGTAACTACTGGACTACCATACTGCTGTGGTAACTACTGGACTACCATACTGCTGTGGTAACTACTGGACTACCATACTGCTGTGGATGGTATCTACTGGACTACCATACTGCTGTGGATGGTAACTACTGGACTACCATACTGCTGTGGATGGTAACTACTGGACTACCATACTGCTGTGGATGGTAACTACTGGACTACCATACTGCTGTGGATGGTAACTACTGGACTACCATACTGCTGTGGATGGTAACTACTGGACTACCATACTGCTGTGGATGGTAACTACTGGACTACCATACTGCTGTGGTAACTACTGGACTACCATACTGCTGTGGATGGTAACTACTGGACTACCATACTGCTGTGGTAACTACTGGACTACCATACTGCTGTGGATGGTAACTACTGGACTACCATACTGCTGTGGATGGTAACTACTGGACTACCATACTGCTGTGGTAACTACTGGACTACCATACTGCTGTGGATGGTAACTACTGGACTACCATACTGCTGTGGATGGTAACTACTGGACTACCATACTGCTGTGGTAACTACTGGACTACCATACTGCTGTGGCAACTACTGGACTACCATACTGCTGTGGTAACTACTGGACTACCATACTGCTGTGGTAACTACTGGACTACCATACTGCTGTGGTAACTACTGGACTACCATACTGCTGTGGATGGTATCTACTGGACTACCATACTGCTGTGGATGGTAACTACTGGACCAGCATACTGCTGTGGATGGTAACTACTGGACTACCATACTGCTGTGGATGGTAACTACTGGACTACCATACTGCTGTGGATGGTAACTACTGGACTACCATACTGCTGTGGATGGTAACTACTGGACTACCATACTGCTATGGATGGTAACTACTGGACTACCATACTGCTGTGGATGGTAACTACTGGACTACCATACTGCTGTGGTAACTACTGGACTACCATACTGCTGTGGATGGTAACTACTGGACCAGCATACTGCTGTGGATGGTAACTACTGGACTACCATACTGCTGTGGATGGTAACTACTGGACTACCATACTGCTGTGGATGGTAACTACTGGACTACCATACTGCTATGGATGGTAACTACTGGACTACCATACTGCTGTGGATGGTAACTACTGGACTACCATAGGGCTGTGGACTGGGACACTCAGGCCTATTATTCAGACCTTTTTCCTGGTTAGGGTCACATGGTTAGGATAAACTCTTGACCCATGCCATTGTCTGTTCCTCTGGGTAGTAGTCAGAGAGACATACTTCAAAAGATTGTGGGAGGGTCTCTCTCTCTTTCTCTTTCTCTCTCTCTTTCTCTCACTCTCTCTTTTTCTCTCAATTCAATTCAATTCAAGGGCTTTATTGATATGGGAAACGTATGTTAACATTGCCAAAGCAAGTGAAATAGATCATTAACAAAAGTGAAATTAACACCCTTTATCACACCACTGACTGCAGTCTCTCTTTCTCCCTCTCCCTCTCCCTCTCCCTCTCCCTCTCCCTCTCCCTCTCCGTCCCTCTCCCTCTCTCTCCCTCTCCCTCCCTCCCTCTTCCTCCCTCTCCCTCCCTCCAAGGCAGCATTCCATGTCTTAAATCATATGGAGAGGGAGTGAAGAAAGAGAGAGAATGAAAGTGTGAGAGAATGATAGAGAGAAGGGGAGAACGGGATGGGAAGAGGATGGGGGGGGGTTGTGATCTTCAAAACAAACCAACAATTAAGTGGCGTCTGGATGTTTATAGCCAGGGTTAGTTTAAGCAGCGACCCGACTAGACCTCTCTGTACTTTAGCCCGGAGCCCTGACTTCCACAGACACACTCCCAAATGGAATGCTATTCCCTAGAAAGAGGACTACTTTTGACCAGCCCTGGTTAAATGTAGTTCACTATAAAGGGGATAGGGTGCCATAGGGCCCTGGTTAAAAGTAGTGCACTATAAAGGGAATAGGGTGCCTGCCATAGGGCCCTGGTTAAAAGTAGTGCACTATAAAGGGAATAGGGTGCCATTTGGAACAAACTTCTGGAGGGAAAAAAGAAAGAAGATCCGTATTTCATTCTCGGCCTCGAGGGGTCTCTGAGATTGAGAGAGATTATGAGAAGCATTCTGTTCCATAGCCGGTGAAGGATATTTATTGCCCGTTCTCAGTTGAAAATCACAAGGATGTTTTTTTTTTTTTTTTTTTTTTTTTTTTTTTTTTTTTTTACAAATGACTATATGACACCTATGTCTCCCATTTCCTTGTTTCTTGTGTCGGTTTTATCGTAACGATATCTACATATATTGTGTATAGAGAGAGTTTGAATGCACTTCTAATAAAGTTAGATTTTATTAAGATTGAATGTCAGTCTGCATATTTGCAGCAGTACAGTATTTTTATGAATGGAGTAATTTTATCGGCACAATCAGAAAAAAATAGCTATGTGTTTGCATATGGATTTTGGGTCAGCAATTATTTTTTTACATATCTCCTGCAGAGCCGTCTCTGCCTCAATCTAATTCCATGACCTGAGTAGGTTCCAAGAAACACATGGTGATATGGATGGTGTGTGTGTGTTTGTCTGTGTGTGGGAGTAGGGGGGGTGGTGGTGTGTGTGTTTGTCTGTGTGTGGGGGTAGGGGGGGGGGGGGGGGGGGGGGTTGTGTGTGTGTTTGTCTGTGTGTGGGGGTAGGGGGGGTGGTTGTGTGTGTGTCTGTGTGTGGGGGTAGGGGGGTGGTGGTGTGTGTGTTTGTCTGTGTGTGGGGGTAGGGGGGTGGTGGTGTGTGTGTTTGTCTGTGTGTGGGGGTAGGGGGGTGGTTGTGTGTGTGTTTGTCTGTGTGTGGGGGTAGGGGGGCGGTTGTGTGTGTCTTTGTCTGTGTGTGGGGGTAGGGGGGGTTGTGTGTGTGTCTTTGTCTGTGTGTGGGGGTAGGGGGGGGGGGGGGGGTTGTGTGTGTGTGTTTGTCTGTGTGTGGGGGTAGGGGGGTGGTTGTGTGTGTGTGGGGCTAGGGGGGTGGTTGTGTCTGTGTTTGTCTGTGTGTGGGGGTAGGGGGGGGTTGTGTCTGTGTTTGTCAGTGTGTGGGGGTAGGGGGTGGTTGTGTGTGTGTTTGGGGGGGGGGGGGGTGAGGGGGGTGTGAGGGGGGTGGCAGATTTTGACAACTTCTCTATAAGCGCTGCTCTTACCTGGAACGAAGCCAAGCCTGCCAGACATTCTCATAGCAGCCATCCTCTGCCCCCCTCCATTCCACGCAGGCTGAAGGGGTGTGTGTGTTTCTGTATGGGTGTGTGTGTGTGTGTGTGTGTGCGTGGTAGAGAGGCCCCTGGTTTCAGTTATGTGAGGCGTCTGTAATAATCCTCAGGCCCTGGCCAATTGGATAACACACACCCTATATGTGTGTGTGTGTGTGTGTGTGTGGGTGTATGCTTGCATCTGTGCTTACTCACTTGCGTGTCTGTGTGTGGTTGTGTGTGTGTGTGTGTGTGTGTGTGTGTGTGTGTGTATGTGTGTACTGTGTATGTGTGTGTGTTTCTGTGTGTGTGTGTGTGGCTCCACAAGTCCCACTCTGTGGTTGCTGACCAGGCAGAGAGATGAGATGGTCACTGATATCTTACACAGAAACACACAGATGCCCTCATGTCTCAAACTAGCCTGTTGAGCAATATGGTTTCTGTGGGAATTGGCACACCGCGTGTGTGTGTGTGTGTGTGCATGTGTGTGTGTGTGTGTGTGTGTGTGTGTGTGTGTGTGTGTGTGTGTGTGTGTGTGTGTGTGTGTGTGTGTGTGCGTACGTGCGTGGGTGCGTGCGTGCGTGCGTGCGTGTGTGTGTGTGTACACAGAGAGTGTTGGCGGTCTTCAGATGTCATGTGATGTAGATCAACCCGATCAGATAATCTATTAACAGAGAAATATGTTTCCATGTACAAACCTTTTTATAGAATCACAGGTGATAAGGTATGAATGTCTTCAGATAAACATTTTAGGCCCTCTGAAATATCCACAAAGGGATCCGCTGTCTGTTTAAGGTGAGATAATACATATTTTATTGTTCATTCGAGAAACAGAAATTGAGTTTTACAGTGTAAGCATGATAACTTTTCCTCATTATCGATCATTCTCTAAAATAAATGAGAAGGGAGATAAAGAATGTCTTTCCCGTACATTTCCCTTTTCTAAAAGCCAGTTTTGGTCTTGTGTTGAAGAAAAAAACATTCCCCCTCTCTCTCTCTTACTCTCCACCCCATGGTTTCAGAACAAATCATTTACACAGCCAGGTCACCCGCTATACCAGTCAGTATTCGACGTACATCCATGTCTGAGGAGGTCGGGAGTGGAAAATGGTCACTAGAGGCAACAGTGAGTGCTGTTACCTTCAAGTAGGTTTCGGTTTTGCTAGGTTGTTGTGGACAGGAATGGCAAATGGGCATAAGCATCTGCCTCTGATTCTAAAAGTTGCTAGTTTGAATCCAGCCATTGAATAAAGTTGTAAAAAAAAAAAAATGTTTTAATCCTGTCCCAAACCTTAACCCTTTCAGAGTTAATACCTAACCTTAAGATTTCAGAGTTAATGCCTAAACTTAATTAACCCTAACCTTAAAAATGTGGCGTTTTAATGCCTAAAATGTGACGTTTGCAACAACGTCGAAATGTGATTATTGATAATCCTGGATGAACGTCTAATTCTGATGTGAGATCTAGTTGAATTTACATCCTAGCTGCAACAAAATGGTTTAAGACCTGTAATACCGCTGCTTACTGTTTGTTGTGGATCCTAGCAGCATGTGAAATTGGGCCTTCATCCCAAAAGGCACCCTATTCCCTTTGACAGTGCACTACTTTTGACCAGAGCACAATTGCCTGCTCCTTAATGTGAACTGAAGTCAACAAAGACTGTCTCTGTGGTGTCGATTATTTCTGCCTTTCTGCGCCGCTGCTTCAATGCACAATGTCATTCTGGTTATAACCATAGCTTGACTACAATCTAATTAGTTGGAAAAACACATTTTTTTATTGTGATATTGTGATTTTTATTGTTACCCTCACTTGCTATCAGATTTACAATTGACACACTATTTACAAAAAAAAAGCTTTTTAAATCTGGCGAGAAAACATGAGTGTCCCTTTTTTAATTAAATTGCATCACATTTTCAGTGTGAAATTGTAGTAAATATCACACGGATATTAAAATGTGCTCACCTTGTATCTCTATAGCTTTATTCAATGTAATTATCCATAATTGTAGGATGTGGCCTTGTCTTTCCCAGGTGGATCTCCTTCCATTATGATTACATACACTGTAGATGTTTTGTTGTAGCCCGGCTGTGTTTGTGTGTGTGTCTGTGTGTGTGTGTGTGTGTGTGTGTGTGTGTGTGTGTGTGTGTGTGTGTGTGTGTGTGTGTGTGTGTGTGTCTGCAGTCTTGGGGGATTCCCCCTGTTTATGTCAGTATAAGTAAAGCCCCATGGCCAGACACTTGGCCAGCGCTCTCCAGTCTGTGTTTTTCTGTGTGTGTGTGTGTGTGTGTGTGTTTGTGTGTGAGAGAGAGAGCTAGCTATAGAGAGCTAGAGAGAGAGAGAGAGAGAGACAGCGAGAGAGAACAAGAGAGAGAGAGAGAGACAGCTAGAGAGAGAGAGAGAGAGAGAGAGAGAGAGAGAGAGAGAGAGAGAGAGAGAGAGAGAGAGAGAGAGAGAGAGAGAGAGACAGAGAGAGAGAACAAGAGAGAGAGAGAGGTACTCTGTTGCGGTGTACAGTACATGCTGGGCTTGTCAGGACACGACAAAGGGCCAGGCTGTATCAGAGCAGCCAACAAGAATGTGGCAGTCATCCTCTCTCTCTAACACACACACACACACACACACACACACACACACACACACACACTCTCTCTCTCTCTCTCTCTCTCTCTCTCTCTCTCTCTCTCTCTCTCTCTCTCTCTCTCTCTCTCTCTCTCTCTCTCTCTCTCTCTCTCTCTCTCTCTCTCTCTCTCTCTCTCTCTCTCTCTCTCTCTCTCTCTCTCTCTCTCTCTCTCTCTCTCTCTCTCTCTCTCTCTCTCTCACACACACTGATCCTGTAGAGGTTAAAGAAGGGTTTATAAGCCTTGAGACAATTGAGACATGGATTGTGTATATGTTCCACTCTGAGGGTGAATAAGCAAGACAAAAGATTTAAGTGCCTTTGAATGAGGTATGGTAGTAGGTGCCTGGCACACCGGTTTGAGTGTGCCAAGAACTGCAATGCTGCTGGGTTTTTCACTCTCAGCAGTTTCTCGTGTGTATCTAGAATGGTCCTCGACCCAAGGGAAATCCAGGAAACTTGACACAGCTATAGAAACCGTTGAATTCAACATGGGCTAGCAACTCAATATTAGGAAGGTGTTCCTAATGTTTTATTCACCCAGTGTGAACTATAGTATTTTTTCATGTGGGCAAACACACAAACAAACACACCATACTGGTACAAAACGTTTCCAAAGACATCGAAACGGGTTTCTATCATTATTTTATTACAATATGGCAGCGTATTCCTTTTTTCCAAGATGGCCGCAAAAATGTTGACATCACATATCAGACTGCACAGGAACAGGGGATTAGGCCCCGTCAGAGAAACACATAGCCTGGCTTTCTATTTTCCCCTTGTTGATAATCCATGTAAATGTAGGCCACAATATCAACCAAGACAGAGTGTTTTAGTCTGTTTATAGATTCCTGCATAGTGCTCTCTCAGACATATATCAGGACCCATATTCATAAATTGTCTCTGAGTAGGAGTGCTGATCTAGGATCAGGTCCACCCTGTCTATGTTATCTAATTCATTAAAATATTAAACTGATCTTAGATCAGAACACAGATGTATGGTATTTCATCCTTTCACATTACCTTCCATTACCTGAAGGGTTCCTCTCATGAACGTTTGATGTCCCTGTTCTGTCCCAGACCACCTGGGCCAGGAAGTGACAGGTAGCCTAGTGGTTAGAGCGTTGGACTAGTAACCTAAAGTTTGCTAGATTGAATCCCCGAGCTGACAAGGTGAAAATCTGTTGTTCTGCCCCTGAACAAGGCAGTTAACCCACTGTTCCTAGGCTGTCATTGTAAATAAGAATTTGTTCTTAACTGACTTGCCTAGTTAAATAAAGGTATAAAAATTAATTTAGGCTGGGTGTCTTGTTCTGTCCCCGACCATCTCATTTAGGCTGGTTGTCCTGTTCTGTCCCAGACCATGTCATTTAGGCTGGTTGTCCAGTTCTGTCCCAGACCATCTCATTTAGGCTGGTTGACTTGTTCTGTCCCAGACCATATCATTTAGGCTGGTTGTCCTGTTCTGTCCCAGACCATGTCATTTAGGCTGGTTGTCCTGTTCTGTCCCAGACCATCTCATTTAGGCTGGTTGTCCTGTTCTGTCCCAGACCATGTCATTTAGGCTGGTTGTCCTGTTCTGTCCCAGACCATGTCATTTAGGCTGATTGTCCTGTTCTGTCCCAGACCATATCATTTAGGCTGGTTGTCCTGTTCTGTCCCAGACCATGTCATTTAGGCTGGTTGTCCTGTTCTGTCCCAGACCATCTCATTTAGGCTGGTTGTCCTGTTCTGTCCCAGACTATCTCATTTAGGCTGGTTGACTTGTTCTGTCCCAGACCATGTCATTTAGGCTGGTTGTCCTGTTCTGTCCCAGACCATGTCATTTAGGCTGATTGTCCTGTTCTGTCCCAGACTATCTCATTTAGGCTGGTTGACTTGTTCTGTCCCAGACCATGTCATTTAGGCTGGTTGTCCTGTTCTGTCCCAGACCATGTCATTTAGGCTGATTGTCCTGTTCTGTCCCAGACCATGTCATTTAGGCTGGTTGTCCTGTTATGTCCCAGACCATCTCATTTAGGCTAGTTGTCCTGTTCTGTCCCAGACCATGTCATTTAGGCTGATTGTCCTGTTCTGTCCCAGACCATGTCATTTAGGCTGGTTGTCCTGTTCTGTCACAGACCATCTCATTTAGGCTGGTTGTCCTGTTCTGTCCCAGACCATCTCATTTAGGCTGGTTGTCCTGTTCTGTCCCAGACCATCTCATTTAGGCTGGTTGACTTGTTCTGTCCCAGACCATGTCATTTAGGCTGGTTGTCCTGTTCTGTCCCAGACCATCTCATTTAGGCTGGTTGACTTGTTCTGTCCCAGACCATGTCATTTAGGCTGGTTGACTTGTTCTGTCCCAGACCATCTCATTTAGGCTGGTTGACTTGTTCTGTGCCAGACCATGTCATTTAGGCTGGTTGACTTGTTCTGTCCCAGACCATCTCATTTAGGCTGGTTGACTTGTTCTGTCCCAGACCATGTCATTTAGGCTGGTTGACTTGTTCTGTCCCAGACCATCTCATTTAGGCTGGTTGACTTGTTCTGTCCCAGACCATGTCATTTAGGCTGGTTGACTTGTTCTGTCCCAGACCATGTCATTTAGGCTGGTTGTCCTGTTCTGTCCCAGACCATCTCATTTAGGCTGGTTGTCCTGTTCTGTCCCAGACCATGTCATTTAGGCTGGTTGACTTGTTCTGTCCCAGACCATCTCATTTAGGCTGGTTGTCCTGTTCTGTCCCAGACCATGTCATTTAGGCTGGTTGACTTGTTCTGTCCCAGACCATCTCATTTAGGCTGGTTGTCCTGTTCTGTCCCAGACCATGTCATTTAGGCTGGTTGTCCTGTTCTGTCCCAGACCATGTCATTTAGGCTGGTTGACTTGTTCTGTCCCAGACCATCTCATTTAGGCTGGTTGTCCTGTTCTGTCCCAGACCATGTCATTTAGGCTGGTTGTCCTGTTCTGTCCCAGACCATGTCATTTAGGCTGGTTGTCCTGTTCTGTCCCAGACCATCTCATTTAGGCTGGTTGTCCTGTTCTGTCCCAGACCATCTCATTTAGGCTGGTTGTCCTGTTCTGTCCCAGACCATCTCATGTAGGCTGGTTGTCCTGTTCTGTCCCAGACTATCTCATATGTGCAATTTGTTGGTTGAATCGTTCACTATTGGTTTCCAGACCGAGGTTGGCATTTCAGCCTGAAATCTCTGAGGATCAGGTCGTAACCAGAGCTGAGGTGAACAAATTATGTTGACAAACGTGCAAACATCCATGATATTAATCTTCCCTAAAATAACCTTTACATAACGAGAGAGTTTACCAATTCTAGCTAACAATCGCTTACAATGCAGAAACGACCGCCTTTTAAGTCCTTCCTCATTTAAAACAGATAACGGCCATCTCCCTTTTGTCATTTAAATCCCAAATCATTTTGAATCCTTCCTGGCTCCCCATTGCCAGTCTGGGTGTAGGGCGTCAATCTGTGGGGCAGGGAGGTTCTCTGCTCTCCCCCTGATGTCTCCCTGGGATCCTCTTGGCCATCGCTAGGCCTTGGCTAGCTCAGATGATTTAGCGACCACGGTCCCAGTGGAGACATTAGAGAGCTCAGCATTGGTCAAACACTAACGGCACTAGCCACAGAAGCCACTAACACTCTGGAAGCTTGGCAGTAGGAGCATTCACAGGTAGGCTATTCTAATTGTTACTGCTAACAGTTTTAGCCACTGATATTGCTACACTTAGGATACGTGGATTATTCACCGGTAGGCAACTGTAATTCAACCAAGTGTATTTTAATTATTACTGCTAACAGGTAGGCAACTGTAATTAAATCAAGTGTATTCTAATTGTTACTGCTAACAGGTAGGAAACTGTAATTCAACCAAGTGTATTTTAATTATTACTGCTAACAGGCAGGCAACTGTAATTAAATCAAGTGTATTCTAATTGTTACTGCTAACAGGTAGGAAACTGTAATTCAACCAAGTGTATTGTAATTGTTACTGCTAACAGGTAGGCAAGTGTAATTAAACCAATTGTAGCAGAGGTGTTTTGGGATCATGCTTTCATGATTAGTTAGCGCGGCCCATGACTTTTACACCCAATTGTCACCCACGGATGACAAGGGATTCCCTCTTGGTCTAAAGGTGAAGATGTTGGGTTCCTGAGCACGTATCTGACCAGTTACACCTGCCTTCTGCTGTAAGAACCCTAGACACAGTATAGATAATCAAGAGTACATTTACATTTTAGTCAATTAGCAGACACTCTTATCCAGAGCTACTTACAGGAACAATCGGGGTTAAGGGCCTTGCTCAAGTGCACATCGACAGGTTTTTCAGGATACCAGTAGTCTCAGGGATTCGAACCAGCAACCTTTCGGTCACTGGCCCTAGTTGTTGTATGATTACAGTGGAGGTTCATATTGTGAGCTGGGTCGTTTCTGTTTAGAGGGAAATAAAAATAAATGTGATTCTTATCTTGTTGTTGCCTAGAGTCCATGCAGGCGTGCTGGTGATATACATCGATAAACTCATAAACAAACTGTAATTACTAACCCATTAGTGCCAAGGCCTTTCAAACAGAACTGTAATCCATACACAGGGGGCTTGGAGCTAGACTTTCATACAGGAACTAGTTGAAGGGAAAAAGTGGAGCAAAAATACATTTTGTTTGTGGTTTCAACATTTATTTATTGATTTGTGATTGTGTGTTATAAAATGTATTTATTGATTGATTTGTGTCGTGTGTTTTAAAATGTATTTATTTATTGATTTGTGATTGTGTGTTTTAAAATGTATTTATTGATTGATTTGTGATTGTCTTTTAAAATGTATTTATTGATTGATTTGTGATTGTCTTTTAAAATGTATTTATTTATTGATTTGGGATTGTGTGTTTTAAAATGTATTTATTTATTGATTTGTGATTGTCTTTTAAAATTTATTTATTTATTTGTGATTGTGTGTTTTAAAATGTATTTATTTATTGATTTGTGATTGTGTGTTTTAAAATGTATTTATTTATTGATTTGTGATTGTGTGTTTTAACATTTAAAGACCAGCTAAGGTGTACATTATAATGTTGTTTTTTCATTATTCTACATCCTCCTCAGTTGTTTTAGAGCGTTATTCTGTCTACTAGAATCAGAATGAGCCACAAAACGGGAAAATGTACAAACTGGAAGATCGGGGACTTCCTATACAAGTATTCCAATCAGTAAACAAAAGCGATAGTAGTAACAGTGATAGTAACAACCTTATTGTGTCTGTCTAACACACTATGAAGTACAGAGAGGGATTCACTAAGCTACTGCTTCCCACAAGGCTGTGCTTGTATAGTCTGTGGTGGTGAGTCTAGAGAAAGCCCTTGACAGTCTTAGCCATGAATACTCCAGGCAATATGAAATCCTGTAGGATAGGATGGCTGGAACCTCGCATTCATTATACAGTCTTACACTGTAGTCCCAAGATCTGTCTGGCCGCCCTGCCTTTTGATTGAGTCCCATAACTTTCCCATGACATTTTGGACATTAATATTGCAAGGATTAGGCTGTATCCTGTCTCTATGTCCTTACGTATTCTGATAGACTACCTTCAAATACACACTGGTCAGGTCTTGTCACCTTGTTCCCTAACCATCACACACACGTGCACACACACACACACACACACACACACACACACACACACGCACGCACGCACGCACGCACGCACGCACGCACGCACGCACGCACGCACGCACGCACGCACGCACGCACGCACGCACGCACGCACGCACGCACGCACGCACGCACACACACTCCATTGGGGAGATGGCAGGTTGAAATCCAGAGTTGGTTGATATTCAGGGAGGTTGCTTCTCTTCTGCCAAAAGCTGTCTCGTCCCTAACCTTCAGTGGAGAGTTCTGACTATGTGATCAAGCAGATCCATCACACTACGCTCCTCACACCAACGTGACATGTCTCCAAACCAACCCCCTCCACAATCCTATGGCACATGTTTATGCAGGAGACGGGGTCAACAAAAAAAGCCACATTACTTTTTTGTGTCAGAAATCATATTTTTTTTCCCACAATTGGTGGCAGAAGAAGTACCCAGTTGTTAATCATGATTTTTATCCTCATATAACCCAGTGTTATTCATTATTCCCTTTGTTATATCCTACGACACAGTCATCACATCAACATGAAAGCTGTGTTGTACTCTCTGTAATGATATGGTAACAACAACGCATCACTATCTTCACCTGTCAATCAAATCTGAGACGGAGCTCATTTCATTTCCAATAAAGTGCTGAAGAACACCTCCCATACCTTGTTATTGTCTCTCATTAAAAATGAAGTGTACTATTCCTGTTCTGTTTCCTTTCTTCACAAGGGGGTACAGCATGTCTTGCTTAACTACCGCTTCTCTCTCCCGGATCCGGGATCCTCCTCATCAAAAAAGCTGACTAGCATAGCCTAGCCTAACGGGAAAGGGATATCATATAATATAATTTTCATGAAATCACAAGTCCAATACAGCAAATGAAAGATAAACATCTTGTGAATCCAGCCATCATTTCCGATTTTTAAAATGTTTTACAGCGAAAACACAATATGTATTTCTATTAGCTAACAACGATAGCCAAACACACAACCGCATATTTTCACCGCATAGGTAGCTTTCACAAAACCGACAAAATAGAGATAAAATTAGTCACTAACCAAGAAACAACTTCATCAGATGACAGTCTTATAACATGTTATACAATACATTTATGTTTTGTTCGAAAATGTGCATATTTGAGGTATAAATCATAGTTTTACATTGCAGCCACCATCAAAAATAGCACCAAAGCAGCCAGAATAATTACAGAGAGCAATGTGAAATACATAAATACTCATCATAAAACATTTATGAAAAATACATGGTGTACAGCAAATGAAAGATAAACATCTTGTGAATCCAGCCAATATTTCCAATATTTTAAGTGTTTTACAGCGAAAACACAACATAGAATTATATTAGCTTACCACAATAGCCAAACACACAAACGCATTTATTCACCGCAAAGGTAGCTTTCGCAAAAAACAGCAAAAGATATAAAATTAATCACTAACCTTTGGACAACTTCATCAGATGACAGTCTTATAACATCATGTTATACAATACATTTATGTTTTGTTCGTAAATGTGCATATTTAGAGCTGCAAATCGTGGTTATACATTGCGAATACGTAGCAAAATTTTCCCAGAATGTCCGGAGATATTTTGGACACTCACCTAATCTGACCAAAGAACTCATCATAAACTTTATATAAAAATACTTGTTGTATGGCAAATGAAAGATACACTGGTTCTTAATGCAACCGCTGTGTTAGATTTAAAAAAATAACTTTACCATAACATACAGCTTGCGTTATTGTGAGACAGCACTCACCAACACGGCGGAGAATAGGAGTCAACATTTTACACAGAAATACGAAATAACATCATAAATGTTTTCTTACTTTTACTGAGCTTCCATCAGAATGTTGTACAAGGAGTCCTTGGTCCAGAATAAATCGTTGTTTGGTTTTAGAATGTCAATTTCTTCTGTCGAATTCGCGCCACAATGCTAGCCAAGGTTGCTAAGATTCCCATCATCTCTTGGCGCAAAGAACGGAAAACTCCAAAAGTCCCAATAAACGTTGAATAAACTGATAAAACTCGGTTGAAAAAACCTACTTTATGATGTTATTATCATATGTATCAAATAAAATCAGAGCCGGAGATATTCGCCGTGTATACCGAACGCTTTTCAGAAGACAATGTCGTGCGCGCACCTTCGAGGACAAAGAAATACCGGACCTGTCACTCCAAAAGCTCTTATTCGACCTCAGATCAAGCTAGACACCCCATTCCACCTTCCACTGCCTGTTGACATCTAGTGTAAGACGTATGAAGTGCATGCATATCGATAAATAAAAGCCAGTTGAATAGGCAGGCCCTGAAACAGAGCCTCGTTTTCAGATTTTTCACTTCCTGTATGGAAGTTTGCTGCCAAATGAGTTCTGTTTTACTCACAGATATAATTCAAACAGTTTTAGAAACTTCACAGTGTTTTCTATCCAATAGTAATAATAATATGCATATTGTATGATCTAGAATAGAGTACGAGGCAGTTTAATTTGGGCACGATTTTTTACAACGTGAAAACAGCGCCCCCCTATTGACAATACGTTTTTAAGCCCCACCGCTCAATCGGAGCCATCTTGGCAGAACTAGCTGGATCGGTGTCGGTGCCCTGTGCAGTGAATCAACGTCTCTCCCTCCCTCTGTACAAGTCTTGTTAACCCTTGGCAAAGCTAGCTGTGTAGGGGTTGGTTGGGGTTGGTAGGGGTTGGTGGGGGTTGGAAGGGGTTGGTCAGGGTTGGTGGGAGTTGGTGGGGGTTGGTCGGGGTTGGTGGGAGTTGGTCGGAGTTGGTGGTGGTTGGTTGGGTTGGTGGGGGTTGTGTGGGGGTTAGTCAGGGTTGTTAGGGGTTGTGTAGGGGTTAGTCGGGGTTGGTGGGGGTTGTATATGGGTTGGTCGGGGTTGGTAGGGGTTGTGTAGGCGTTGTGTAGGGGTTGGTCGGGGTTTTGTAGGGGTTGGTAGGGGTTGGTGGGGGTTGGTCGGGGTTAGTTGGGGTTGTGTGGGGGTTGGTCGGGGTTGGTAGGGGTTGTGTGGGGGTTGGTAGGGTTTGGTAGGGGTTGTGTAGGGGTTGTGTAGGGGTTTTGTAGGGGTGGTGTAGGGGTTGGTGGGGGTTGGTAGGGGTTGGTCTGGGTTAGTTGGGGTTGGTAGGGGTTGTGTAGGGGTTGTGTAGGGGTTTGTAGGGGTTGGTGGCCTCTGCAGTCCAGAGCTGTGTGGGTATTTTCCACTGTGAATTCTCTGCATGACAACAACAGCAGGCGATATCATTTCGTCTCTACTTTACTGCAGACTCCAATCGACCGGGGCAGCATATGTTCAGGGAAGCCTCAGCGAAACACAGACCCATTCGCTGTTCTCCATTTGTGTTTGTGCGGTCAAATTTAATCAAGACAGCATCTGTTCACGTTTAATGTGAGAAATTGTCCCCAGTGTGTGTGTGTGTGTGTGTGTGTGTCAGAGAGAGAGAGAGAGAGAGAGACCAACAGAGAGAGAATGGGAAAATGCTTGTGGCTACAGTGGTATGTATGTGTTTACGTATACAGTAGGCCTATGTGTGTGAAACCGTGTGTGTGTGTGTGTGTGTGTGTGTGTGTGTGTGTGTGTGTGTGTGTGAGCAAGAGTGTGTGTGTGTATCCTTGTGTGTATAGTGTGTCAGCGTATGTGCGTTTGCCTGCGCGTGTGTGTGAATCCAACCCTTATGTGTATTGTATGTGTGCCTAAGGTTTGTCTAAGAGGCCATTGTAGGAACTTCAAAAGAAATTTGCTGAGAGTTTTAATTACCAGACAGCTTAACTTGACACACGAGACAGAGTGAGATCCTTTTACAGAAGACTATAAATCTCCCAGCAGAGACGGAGAGAGACAGAGAGAGATATAGACAGCTTCACGCCCTGCCAAGCCCTCTGCTTCACTCCCTTGGACCTCCCAGAGACTCTTCTCCCAGGGAGGGAGCCCGCAGGTCAGGCCCAACTGTAGCCACCTTATCCAGGCACTTGAGCCAGGACGACAGCCTCTAGCAGTGCATCCAGGTGAGAGGATGGGGAGTGATTAGTCTCCTCATAAATCAGTAGTGTAAGGCCTATAGGCCTCGAAACTGACCAGGGGCTCGCCTACTAGGCCAGGCCACAAGCCAGAGCTCTCTCCTGGGCCTGAGGGCTAGCGTGAAGGCCCGTTCCGCTGGATCACCACAGCAATGCTTTGACACACTGAGGTTAAGGCCAAGTCATCTCAGATGGCAGTACCAGGACTGTTGTTTGTTTGTTTGTTGTGTGTCTGTTTTTCCCTCACCACTAAGGAATGGCCGTCTGGCTGTCTTGATCACACAGAGAGTTAGATGCCTTATAGTCAATGTAGTGTATCTTTAGTTTCCCCTCTGGAAATTCCTTTAACCCTCAGACATCTAAGGGATTCCCTGATATTTAGGTGATGATAGAAAACATAAAGAACTACCCAGAATAATCTCACAGGCAAACCACAGTTCTGGGGATTGTACAGTTCACATCACTAAACTAAATGAGTGATAGACGACTTGAAAACAGGAATTGTTCCCTTTCAGTCCTGTGGCATTATTAAGAAAGAGCAGGTTATTATTATTATCTCCATTCCTTGGTGCATCGCCGTGCCAACACTGTGCCCCACCCACCTCATTATAGACTAAGCATATTCTCCCAGGAGTATTCCTCAGCAGTATACCTCTTCTCCTTCTCCTCAGGTACCTCTCTCCAACTCCCCTCCTTTCATGTAGTTCCTGCTACCTTCCACTCACATCCCCCCTCTTCTCTCCCTTCTTCCTTCTACACCCGCCTTTACTTCACTTAACTTTGGTGATGTGATGTGGTGCCCTCTCTCCCCCTCTCCCTCTCCCCGCCTCCCTCCCTCCTTCTTCTTTACTCTCACTTTCCATCTGCATCTGCAGGTGCTTATTTTGAAGTCACAGATATTCAATATTAATGAGAGGCCTCATGAATTTCTGAGCTCTAATTAGATCTCTCTCTCTCTCTGTGTGTGTGTGTGTGTGTGTGTGTGTGTGTGTGTGTGTGTGTGTGTGTGTGTGTGTGTGTGTGTGTGTGTGTGTGTGTGTGTGTGTGTGTGTGTGTGTGTGTGTGTGTGTGTGTGTGTGTGTGTGTGTGTGTGAGAGAGAGCATGTGTGTGTCGTGGTGACGATTTCATCTAATCGCCAGTAATGCCTCTTCATTGAGCTGTGGCAAAGATGGGGTCAGGGGTAGGGGAATGGGGGTAGTGAGGGTAGTTGGGACGGGGGTATAGAGGATAGGAGGGACATGGTTAGTGAAGCTAGGTGGGACAGAGGTAGTGAGGGTGGGATGGACGGGGTAGGAGGGACGGAGGTGGTAAGGGTAGGAGGGATAAGGGTAGTGAGGGTAGGATGGGCAGGGGTAGTATGGGACAGGGGTAGTGAGGGTAGGATGGACGGCGGTAGTATGGGACAGAGGTAGTGAGGGTAGGATGGACGGGGGTAGGAGGGACGGAGGTGGTAAGGGTAGGGGAGATAGGGGTAGTGAGGGTGGGATGGACGGGGGTAGGAGGGACGGAGGTGGTAAGGGTAGGAGGGATAGGGGTAGTGAGGGTGGGATGGGACAGGGGTAGTATGGGACAGGGGTAGTGAGGGTGGGATGGACGGGGGTAGGAGGGACGGAGGTGGTAAGGGTAGGGGGGATAGGGGTAGTGAGGGTAGTATGGACAGGGGTAGTATGGGACAGGGGTAGTGAGGGTGTGATGGACGGGGGTAGGAGGGACGGAGGTAGTAAGGGTAGGGGGGATAGGGGTAGTGAGGGTAGTATGAGACAGGGGTAGTAGCCTAATCAGAGGCCTTATTCTCTGGGTCTCATTACATGACAGACAGCTGGCCAGGGGTGGAAAAAGTACTAAATTGTCATACTTGAGTAAAAGTAAAGATACCTTAATAGAAAATGACTCAAGTAAAAGTGAAAGTCATCCAGTAAAATACTACTTGAGTAAAAGCATTTGGTTTTAAATATACTTAAGTATCAAAATGTAAATGGAGCTGCTAAAATGTACTTAAGTATCAAAGATAAAAGTATAAACCATTTAAAATTATGTATATTAAACAAACCAGACGGCACAGTTTCAATATTTATTTTTATTGACGGATAGCCAGGGGCACGCTCCAACACTCAGACATCATTTACAAACGAAACGTGTGGTTTAGTGAGTCCGCCAGATCAGAGGCAGTGGGGATGACCAGGGATGTTCTGTTGATACGTGTGTGAATTGGATAATTTTCCTGTCAAAAGGTAACGAGTACTTTTGGGTGTCAGAAAAACATTTATGGAGTAAAAAAATACATTATTTTCTTTAGGAATGTAGTGAAGTAAAAGTAAAAGTTGGCAAAAATATAAATAGTCAAATAAAGTACAGATACCAAAAAAAAACGTCTTAGGTAGTACTTCAAAGTATTTTTACATAAGTACTTTACACCACTGCTGCTCTAACTTCTCCTCAGATTTCCTCTTTCCTCCACACCAGGGGTGGGGAACCTTTTTGCCATCAAGGGCCATTTGAATATTTATAAATTAATTTGGGGGCCATATTATTAAAATGAGCTTTTTTCTGCTTTATTCATGTTTTAATGTGACTTTAATCACTGACATTGGTTTAATAGTTTAAATATGACTTTTATGATGTTTCTTGTGTCCTTGAGAATTTAGAAAAGTGCTAGTCCGATTTAAATACATATTATGTATAATGTAAATAATGTTGTTGTTGTGATTACTTGTTCAAACTCACCTCGAATGCGATGGCTGAAACTGATTATCTTTGACGTTTGATGTCAGCTGGCAGTGAAGATGACGCTACTCGCAGCTGGTTTTCCAGGTTCGTGTCAGTCACTCTTGAGCAGAATCAAGTCTTTGCAGGAGTCGGTTTGGAAAGAACTGCTCACAGCACTATACCGTCCCGAACACAAATGCAAATGTAAGTCCATGTCTCCTCAGAACAGGAAAATGCTCAGCGCTAAAGTACATTTTGTGGAACTCAAGGAGTTGTTTTGCAGCTCAATGACTTTGTGTTGTAGGCCATCCGGGCACATCCGCTGGTTCCACGTTAAACGGGGTTGCAAATATGTTCATCTCCGGTTGTTTACTTTTCACATCCTTAAACCGCTCACAAAATGCCTTGGTGAGCTTTCCACACTCACCGTCATATTCCCCCGTCATCTCAGGCTCTTGTCCTTGCAGAGTTGGAAAATGCAATGTGTTACCTCTTTCTAGTTGGACTTGCCACGGCTTTAATTTTGCTTCGAACTATTTCACGTTTGACAGCAGATCGCTGAGAAGCTGGTTCGGCCCTTGGAGCTTGACGTTCAAGTCAGACAGATACTTGGTTATGTCTACCATGAAGGCCAAATCACACATCCATTTGTCATCTCTCAGTTTCGAGACAGGTTTCCCCTTCATCTCCACAAATTGTTTTACGTCATCCTTCAATTCGTAAAAACCGCGCGACCATGTTTCCACGGCTCAACCATCGCACTTCACAGTGGTTAACCAGATCACCATACTCCGATTCAAGATCACTCAATAGCTCCTTAAACTGTCGGTTGTTCAGCCCTTTGCTTTTGATCAAATTGATGGTCGACACTACAGTTGCCATGGCGTTGTTCGGCTTCAGGGACTGTGCACACAGACTTTCTTGATGTATGATGCAGTTGCATACAATTAAATCACTTGGATCAAGACTGAGACAACTCATTTATTTTTTCACTAATGCGGTTAACCCCTTTTTCGAGCCAACCGTGGCTGGCGCTCCATCTGTATTAAGGCCACTTCATTTTTCAAACCGTAGCTCAAATTTACTAATAGCCGAGATAAGTCTCGCAAACAAATCCTCACCTCCAAAAACAGCGATGTCTCCCTTGTGTCAAACTCAGCGGTAATCCCAGGCACAAAAATTGCAAATTGGGCGATATTTGTTATGTCAGTCGCTTCATCACATGCCAAAGAGAAAAACTCAAAATTTGTTGCGGAGTCCTTCAATGTTTTTTCAATTTCTTGTGCCATGTCAGTTATCTGCTCCGTGCTGATTCTTCCAGACAAACGGACACTTTGGAACAATTTAACTTTGTCTGGTGCTAGTGGCAAGGAGACACTCTTTTACAAATTCTCCCTCTGAATGAGCCTTCAGTTTCTTTGCGATAAGCTCGCTCACGACAAAACTTGCCTGCATAACATTTTCGCCATCCAAACGAGGTTTCCTAAAGGCGGCTTGTTGGGCACCCAAACCCCGCGGAAGAGCAATGACTTT
>NW_024060086.1:32500-70000 GCF_016432855.1 Salvelinus namaycush
GGTATTGGTGGTAGTAGTAGTAGTGGTAGTAGTGGTGGGGGTAGTAGTGGTGGTGGTAGTGGTGGTAGTGTTAGTGGTGGTAGTGGTGGTAGTGGTGGTATTGGTAGTAGTGGTGGTAATGGTAGTGGTAGTAGTAGTGGTGGTGGTAGTGGTGGTAGTGGTGGTAGTGGTAGTGGTGGTAGTAGTGGTGGTAGTGGTGGTAGTGGTAGTAGTGGTAGCGGTGGTGGTGGTAGTAGTGGTGGTGGTAGTGGTGGTAGTGGTGGTAGTGGTATTGGTGGTACTGGTGGTAGTGGTATTTGTGGTAGTGGTGGTAGTGGTGGTAGTAGTAGTTGTGGTGGTAGTGGTAGTGGTGGTGGTGGTAGTGATGGTGGTAGTGGTGGTGGTAGTGGTGGTGGTAGTGGTGGTGGTAGTTGTAGTGGTGGTAGTGGTGGTAGTCGTAGTAGTGGTGGTAGTGGTGGTAGTGGTGGTGGTAGTGGTAGTTGCGGTAGTGGTAGTTGTAGTGTTAGTAGTAGTGGTGGTAGTGGTGGTAGTGGTAGTGGGAGTCGTAGTAGTAGTAGTCGTAGTGGTGGTAGTGGTGGTGGTGGTAGTGGTAGTGGTAGTGGTGGTAGTGGTAGTTGTGGTAGTGGTGGTTGTAGTAGTGGTAGTGGTGGTGGTAGTAGGGGTAGTGGTGGTAGTGGTGGTTGTAGTAGTGGTAGTGGTGGTGGTAGTAGTGGTAGTGGTGGTAGTGGTGGTTGTAGTAGTGGTAGTGGTGGTGGTGGTAGTGGTAGTTGTAGTGTTAGTAGTAGTGGTGGTAGTTGTGGTAGTGGTGGTTGTAGTAGTGGTAGTGGTGGTGGTAGTGGTAGTGGTGGTAGTGGTGGTAGTGGTGGTTGTAGTAGTTGTAGTGGTGGTAGTGGTAGTGGTGGTAGTGGTGGTTGTAGTAGTGGTAGTGGTGGTGGTAGTAGTGGTGGTAGTGGTGGTAGTGGTGGTGGTAGTGGTAGTTGCGGTAGTGGTAGTTGTAGTGTTAGTAGTAGTGGTGGTAGTGGTGGTAGTGGTAGTGGGAGTCGTAGTAGTAGTAGTCGTAGTGGTGGTAGTGGTGGTGGTGGTAGTGGTAGTGGTAGTGGTAGTGGTGGTAGTGGTAGTGGTGGTAGTGGTGGTTGTAGTAGTGGTAGTGGTGGTGGTAGTAGTGGTAGTGGTAGTGGTGGTAGTGGTAGTGGTGGTAGTGGTAGTGGTGGTAGTGGTAGTGGTGGTAGTGGTAGTGGTGGTAGTGGTGGTTGTAGTAGTGGTAGTGGTAGTGGTAGTGGTGGTAGTGGTGGTTGTAGTAGTGGTAGTGGTGGTGGTTGTAGTGGTAGTGGTGGTAGTGGTAGTGGTGGTAGTGGTGGTTGTAGTAGTGGTAGTGGTGGTGGTAGTAGTGGTAGTGGTAGTGGTAGTGGTGGTAGTGGTAGTGGTGGTAGTGGTGGTTGTAGTAGTGGTAGTGGTAGTGGTAGTGGTGGTAGTGGTGGTTGTAGTAGTGGTAGTGGTGGTAGTGGTGGTTGTAGTAGTGGTAGTGGTGGTTGTAGTAGTGGTAGTGGTGGTGGTAGTAGTGGTAGTGGTGGTTGTAGTAGTGGTATTGGTGGTGGTAGTAGTGGTAGTGGTGGTTGTAGTAGTGGTAGTGGTGGTGGTAGTGGTGGTAGTGGTGGTTGTAGTAGTGGTAGTGGTGGTTGTAGTAGTGGTAGTGGTGGTGGTAGTAGTGGTAGTGGTGGTAGTGGTGGTTGTAGTAGTGGTAGTGGTGGTTGTAGTAGTGGTAGTGGTGGTGGTAGTAGTGGTAGTGGTGGTTGTAGTAGTGGTAGTGGTGGTGGTAGTAGTGGTAGTGGTAGTGGTAGTAGTGGTAGTGGTAGTGGTGGTAGTGGTGGTAGTGGTGGTTGTAGTAGTGGTAGTGGTGGTAGTGGTAGTGGTAGTAGTGGTAGTGGTAGTAGTGGTAGTGGTAGTGGTGGTAGTGGTAGTGGTGGTAGTTGTGGTTGTAGTGGTGGTAGTGGTGGTGGTAGTAGTGGTAGTGGTGGTAGTGGTGGTTGTAGTAGTGGTAGTGGTGGTGGTAGTAGTGGTAGTGGTGGTAGTGGTAGTGGTGGTAGTGGTGGTTGTAGTAGTGGTAGTGGTGGTTGTAGTAGTGGTAGTGGTGGTGGTAGTAGTGGTAGTGGTGGTGGTAGTAGTGGTAGTGGTGGTTGTAGTAGTGGTAGTGGTGGTGGTAGTAGTGGTAGTGGTGGTTGTAGTAGTGGTAGTGGTGGTGGTAGTAGTGGTAGTGGTGGTGATGGTAGTGATGAGTCCTCCACATTGTTGTTCAGATCATTTCTTTTTCAATGTACACTAAGTATTATCTGTGTGCACTCAGAACCAGATTCATAGGCTGACTGTTGGCTTAAATCCTAAATTGACATGCCTTTGATAAACTTGATGAATATAATTTGTGCCTCAATGCAGACGCTTTGTATTGTCCTTTCCACTCCTTCTGTTTGATGCCAGGACTCTGTGTTCCCATATTCCCACAATGCCCCCCGATCTCTCCTCTCTCGTCTCAGCTCAGAGCTCAATACCTGCATCCTGCTATCCTGCCTCTGCTGACTACTGTAGTCAGACACACAAAGGAGAAATAATCTTCCTAAGCTTCTCTTCCCTGGCGTTGTGTCCGTATGAGCGGGCTAAATCTCCCGAGGTAGATGAATTAGAATACAATAAATACGCTTCTTAATTTTGTATGGAATGTAAAAGGTAAGGTCTGTGGAATACAGCAGAATACCAGACTCTATTAGTATATCACCGGAGTTGTTTGGGAAGTGAGATACAACAATAAAACACTACACCTTTGGAGATGCACATGGAAAAACATCACTGCTGCTTCTGATTTGATACTTGATGTACCATGAATACATAGCATCGCCATTCCCCAGCCAGCAGTTACCAGCCAGCAGCATCCAGCCAGCAGCTCCCAGCCAGCAGTATCCAGCCAGCAGTATCCAGCTAGCAGCTCCCAGCCAGCAGCATCCAGCCAGCAGCATCCAGCCAGCAGTATCCAGCCAGCAGTATCCAGCTAGCAGCTCCCAGCCAGCAGCTCCCAGCCAGTAGCATCCAACCAGCAGCTCCCAGCCAGCAGCATCCGGCCAGCAGCTCCCAGCCAGCAGCATCCAGCCAGCAGCTCCCAGCCAGCAGTTCCCAGCCAACAGCATCCATCCAGCATCTCCCAGCCAGCAGATCAAAGCCAGCAGCATCCAGCCAGCAGCTCCTAGTCAGCAGCATCTAGCCAACAGCATCTAGCCAGGAGCTCCCAGCCAGCAGCTCAAAGCCAGCAGCATTCAGCCAGCAGCATCCAACAAGCAGCTCCTAGCCAGCAGCATCTAGCCAGCATCTCCCAGCCAGCAGCTCAAAGCCAGCAGCATCTAGCCAGCTTCTCCCAGCCAGCTGCATCTAGCCAGCAGCATCTAGCAAGCATCTCCCAGCCAGCAGCTCAAAGCCAGCAGCATCTATCCAGCTTCTCCCAGCCAGCTGCATCTAGCCAGCAGCATCTAGCAAGCAGCTCCCAGCCAGCAGCTCAAAGCCAGCAACATCTAGCCAGCTGCTCCGAGCCAGCTGCATCTAGCCAGCAGCATCTAGCAAGCAGCTCCCAGCCAGCAGCTCAAAGCCAGCAACATCTAGCCAGCTGCTCCGAGCCAGCAGCATCTAGACAGCAGCATTTAGCCAGTAGCATCTAGCCAGTAGCATCCAGCCAGCAGCTCCTAGCCAGCAGCATCCAGCTAGCAGCTCCTAGCCAGCAGCTCCTAGCCAGCAGCATCCAGCTAGCAGCTCCTAGCCAGCAGCTCCTAGCCAGCAGTACCCATCTAGCAGCTCCTAGCCAGCAGCATCCAGCTAGCAGCTCCTAGCCAGCAGCATCCAGCCAGCAGAATCCAGCCATCACCATATTTTCCTCGACATTCAACACCATCTGCTGTACTAAGTGACAGTAAGTTAGGTGACATTGGCACAAAGCTTCTTAATGCAACCCCGGTGGACCAGTGTTCTCTGTAAGAGGGGGCTCAGAGGGGCGCGGAGCGACCCAGCCACACACACCACGGACACACACACACACACACACACACACACACACACACACACACACACACACACACACACACACACACACACACACACCACACCCCACACCCACCCACCCGACACACACACACACGCACACGCACACGCACACGCATACGCATACGCATACGCACACACACACACACACACACACACACACACACACACACACACACACACACACACACACACACACACACCACACCCACACACACACACACACACACACACACACACACACACACACACACACACACACACACACACACACACACACACACACACACACACACACCGAGGGACCAGAGCAACTGCCTTCTCACATCTGGAGAGCACTATGTTTGGCCAGGGCCATTAGGGCTCCCATAGAGCTCCCATATGGCTCCCATGAGCTCTCATAGGGCTCCCACAGAGCTCCCATAGAGCTCCCATAGGGCTCCCATAGAGCTCTCATAGGGCTCCCATAGGGCTCCCATAGAGCTCTCATAGGGCTCTCATAGGGCTCCCATAGAGCTCTCATAGGGCTCCCATAGAGCTCCCATAGGGCTCTCATAGGGCTTCCATAGGGCTCTCATAGGGCTTCAATAGGGCTCCCATAGGGCTTCCATAGAGCTCTCATAGGGCTCCCATAGGGCTCGTATAGGGCTCCCATAGAGCTCCCATAGAGCTCCCATAGGGCTTCCATAGAGCTCCAATAGAGCTCCCATAGGGCTCTCATATGGCTCCCATAGGGCTCGTATAGGGCTCCCATAGAGCTCCCATAGGGCTCCCATAGGACTTCCATAGAGCTCCCATATAGCTCCCATAGAGCTGCCATAGGGCTCCCATAGGGCTTCCATAGAGTTCCCATAGAGCTCCCATAGGGCTGCCATAGAACTTCCATAGGGCTCCCATAGGGCTCCCATAGAGCTTCCATAGGGCTCCCATAGGACTCCCATAGAGTTCCCATAGGGCTCTGGTCAAAAGTAGTTAACTTTATAGTGAATAGGGTTCCACTTGGGACGTATCCATCTTCTTCTGTTCCTCTGTCTAATGTACACGTTGTTAATCACAACAAGGATATTTATTATCTGTTAATACTAGCACATACACAACTAATACAGACATAGTTCCCTGATCCTACCACGATAGTTCCCTGATTCTACCACCATAGTTCCCTGATCCTACCACCAATGCACCATAGTTCCCTGATCCTACCACCATAGTTCCCTGATCCTACCACCAATGCACCATAGTTCCCTGGTCCTACCACCATAATTCCCTGATCCTACCACCATAGTTCCCTGAAACTACCACAATAGCACCATAGTTCCCTGGTCCTACCACCATAGTTCTCTGACCTACCACCAAGTGAAAAATGATAGATCAGTAGGTAGGTAGGTAGGTAGGTAGGTAGGTAGGTAGGTAGATAGGTAGGTAGGTAGGTAGGTAGGTAGGTAGGTAGGTAGGTAGGTAGGTAGGTAGGTAGGTAGGTAGGTAGGTAGGTAGGTAGGTAGGTAGGTAGGTAGGTAGGTAGGTAGGTAGGTAGGTAGGTAGGTAGGTAGGTAGGTAGGTAGGTAGGTAGGTAGGTAGGTATCATTAAAATATCCAATGTTATTATCTATGAAATAAAAAAAGGGGGACAATTCTGGTTTCATGTATTTAGTCTAACAGGCACACTGTGATAGACAGAGAAAACAACTATATAACAGAAACACTACAGACAAGACAGAACTGTCCAATCTGAACAGCCATTCAGTGGTCCTGGTAGTCTGGGTAGAATACGAGCAGAAGAGAACATGAGCAAAATTGAAAAAACAGACAATAGTATATGTGAAATACTTAACATAATAAAGAAATAAGACGATGATGTGATTGGTAACTATATAATATGCTCATACCAACCTAATCTGTATATTTCACAGAAGAATGTATCTTCTTAAGGATTGCTCTGTCTTTGGCCAGCTTCTCCATGAACTCTTGGCAGGGGAGGTTGACGTTTGTCTTCACAATACGCATAGGAACAGTAAGTATATCATTCATTCCGTTTCTTGGAAAGAGCCATTGTACCTCCTCTGTCTGCTCTTCTTACTCTCTTAACTTTTTCTTCTGCTCCAATCTTTCTTCTCCTCTTTTCTTCACTCGTCTTCCTGCTCTTTCTTCCTTTCCTTCTCTTCACCTTTCCATCTCACTCTTCCACACTCTCCTCGCTTCACTCTTTTTACTCCCTTCAATTTTTCCTTCTCCTTCCTCTCCAATCTTTAATAATAAATAGTACACTATTAGATAAGATACTTTGGTTAACAGATTCCCATTGCTTGCCTCATTTTTGTATTTTATTTCAAAAACATTGTTTGGAATAATAAATTGGCAGGCTCTATAATCATATCTTTATCTTTCCTCCTCTATCACTGTTCTTCCTATCCAGTCTTCCTCCTCTCCTAACATTATGCTAATGTTATCCATGAACATGTCAAAATATATTTTCACACTACTTATTATAATGCCAAACCATTAAAATTGTCATCTAAAACTAAATATTCTCATAATTAATTGTGCATTCATTTAATACAATCATATTTTCAAAATAGCCCGGCCACTGCATGTTTACATGTGAACGTTTTTTAACCTAGCTACCATGACAGTAGCTAGCTAACCTAGCTAGATAACTTAGTCGACATAGCTAATGTTAGCTAGCATAACCTATTTAAAACCTTATAGAGCAGAACATCTATCTATATAATAAAATGTGACATTATAACATCACTAGCTAGTATCTCAAACGATTGTAACTTACTTGGCTTGAAAATATGTTTGTGGTGATATTGTGGACTCACTTGACACTTGCTAGCTTCTGGCTGAGTTTTCCGAAGCAGTTTTCTCTAAAACTAGCGCGAGCAAATAGTTAGTAAAAGAAGAAGAGTGAGTGAAGCTGCTATATCGAGCAGCCCCCTCTGCTGGACAAAACAAGCTCAACGCGATTGAGACGTCCAGTGGGCTCTGCTGCCCAGTCTTTCTTGCCACGTAAAATACTATTTCACTTTGCAGTCTGTTTTTAATGCACTGTTAAAAACGGGGACATTTCCGGGGACAGCTTCAACCGGGGACAGGCCACCCAAAACGGGGATGTCTGGTCACCCTACTTTATGTGGTGTTCAATACAGGCCTACAGTGAATGAGACTATTACATTATGAAGGGCTTGACATGAATTCATCCTTTTTTACTTGGTCTGTAACACTATGGGCCAAACAGGTGACTGTAAATTGCATTGTATGATGTGTTGTACGATGCAAGAAACCACTTGTTATTGCATAAAAGTAATTATTACCATAGAGGAATGAGACAATGTAGGCTATCCCTCTGTCTATTGGCTTATTTGCATATTCAAGCCTATCTCGAAATACAACACAGCCTCTTTAATATAGTCATGAGCTTTTTTATCTGACTGGCTTTTCAAAGAAATGTAGTCTACATGTTTTGTGCTCTTGTAGGAAGCAGTAACTCCCCATTTCTTGTTTACAACTGGACTAGTAACTACCTAACTAGCAAAGAATTGCAACAAATGTGCACACATACAGCTCTTAGCTCTGATTTGAACTGATCTGAAAAGCACATTCACTCCCGGGGCGATTTCAAGACCGGTCCTGGCCTACTGCAGCCATTACAATTCTCTCTCTCTCTGCCTACAGCAAAATCACAGACTCAATCTTGCGAAGTTAGATTTGTTTTGTTTTGCTGCATTGAAAAGGGGCTGATATAATGTTGATTCGATCACAGAAAAAAAAAACGTTGATCTATATAGTTCAAACTAATGGGGAGAAGTTCAATCTCTTGTGGTGTTTGCACGGCTTGGCATGTCTTCTGCATGGAATTCCTGGAGGAGGTTGCTAAGCTTGCAGCTTAGAAGGAACATTGGTGTGTAGTATAGTATTCTATAGGAAACCACAGTTTATAACAGAATTATATATTAAGTAATGTACTATTTTATAGTAAACTGTAGTCTTATTCATGTCGGTAAATCCTAGATTTTTTTTATTACAGTACAGTTTAACGGGGGGACAGTATATTATGTGAAGGACTGTTGCTCTAATGTTTATGGCAAATATTGTAATTGTCTTGACGATCATCATTGCTCTTTGTATAAACAATCATTGACCTTCCAGTTACAGCAATGTCCAGTAAAGTACAGTATGTATATGAACATGCAAAGGCAATACACACAAAAGACATCTTATGAAAAAAGGAGACACCAACCAACCAATTTACAGACACAAGATATATGCAGATCTGTACTGCATGGCTGTGATCCTCGGGAGTGACCCAACAGCACAGAAATAGCTCATAGAGAACAAAACCCTAAACACAACACTATTACCCTATACTGTATACAGTACATGTCGAAGAGTTCCGTATGCCGACACAGCATCTTTTCATACACCATTAATTCGCCTGCATAGATTAACTGCTGCGTTCCTAATGTGAGCACACCACTGACAGTGAGCATGACCTTGGAACCTCTACGGTAAGCATGCTCTCTCTCTCTCAGCTTCTTTTCTTACCTATCTTACAATGGAGTCCATCTTCTATGTCTTACTCAATGTAAATAGTCTGGGTGGCCATTTGATTAGCTGTTCAGCAGTCTTATGGCTTGGGGGTAGAAGCAGTTAAGAAGCCTTTTGGACCTGGACTTGGCGCTCGGTTACTGCTTGCCGTGCGGTACCAGAGAGAACAGTATATGACTTGGGTGACTAGAGTTTTTGACAACATTTTAGGCCTTCCTCTGACAGCTTCCTGGATGGCAGGAAGCTTGGCCCCAGTGATGTACTGGGCCGTACGCACTACCCTCTGTAGCGCATTATGGTTGGATGCCAAGCAGTTTCCATACCAGGCGGTGATGCAACCGGTCAGGATGCTCTTGATGGTTGTAGAACTTTTTGACGATCTGGGGACCCATGCTGAATCATTTCCTGAGGGGGAAAAGGTGTTGTCGTGCACTCTTCGTGGGTGAACAGGGAGTACAGGAGGGGAACAAGCATGCACCCCTGAGGGGCCCCCGAGGATCAGCATGGCAGATGTGTTGTTACCTACCCTTACCACCTGGGGGCGGCCCGTCAGGAAGTCCAGGGTCCAGTTGCAGAGGGAGGTGTTTAGTCCCAGGGTCCTTAGCTTAGTGATGAGATTTGTGGGGACTATGGTGTTGAATGCAGAGCTGTAGTCAATGAACAGTATTCTCACTTAGGTGTTCCTTTTGTCCAGGTGGGAAAGGGCAGTGTGTAGTGCGATTGAGATTGCGTTATCTGTGAATCTGTTGGGGCGGTATGCGAATTGGAGTGGGTCGATGGCTTCCGGGATGATGGTGTTGATGTGAGCCATGACCAGCCTTTCAAAGAATTTCATGAAAACTGAAGTGAGTGCTACGGGGCGGTAGTCATTTAGGCAGGTTACCTTCACTTTCTTGGGCACAGGGACTATGGTGGTCTGCTTGAATCATGTAGGTATTACAGACTCAGTCAGTGAGAGGTTGAAAATGTCAGTGAAGACACTTGCCAGTTGATCTGGGCAATCTCAGAGCACACGTCCTGGTAATCTGTCTGGCCCCGCGGCCTTGTGAATGTTGACCAGTTTAAATATTTTGCTCACATTGGCTATGGAGAGTGTGATCACACAGTCATCCGGAACAGCTGGTGCTCTCATGCATGCTTAAGTGTTGCTTCCCTCGAAGCGAGCATAAAAGGCATCTAGCTCGTCTGGGCAGTTCGGGGCTGTGTTTCCCTTTGTAGTCCGTAATAGTTTGCAAGCCCAGCAACATCCGACGAGCATCAGAGCCGGTGTAGTAGGATTCAATCTTAGTCCTGTATTGACTCTTTCCCTGTTTAATTGTTCATCTGAGGGAATAGTGGGATATCTTATAAGTGTCCTGATTAGTATCCCACTCCTTGAAAGCGGCAGCTCTAGCCTTTAGCTCGGTGCGGATATTGCCTGTAATCCATGGCTTCTAGATGGGATATGTACATACGGCCACTGAGGGGCAACGTCGTCAATGCACTTACTGATGAAGCCGATGACTGAGGTGGCAAACTCCTCAATTCCATAGGATGAATCCCAGAACATATTCCAGTCTGTGCTAGCAAAACAGTCTTGTAACCTAGCATCCACGTCATCTGACCACTTACGTATTGAGCGAGTCACTGGTTCTTCCTGCTTTAGTTTTTGCTTGTACGCAGGAATTGGGAGGATAGAATTATGATTTTTGGTGGTGAATAGATGGCTACGAAAAATACAGATGAAAACTCTCTTGGTAGACAGTGTGGTCGATTGCTTATCATAAGGTACTCTACCTCAGGCGAGCAATACCTCAAGACTTCTTTAATATTAGTCATCGCGCACCAGCTGTTATTGACAAATAGACACACACCCCCAGCCCTCGTCTTGCCAGACGTAGCTGTTCTGTCCTGCCGATGCATGGAAAACCCAGCCAGCTGTATATTATCCATGTCATAGGATAATATATATGTTCTTCACACTCTCCACATCATTCCAATGTATGTGATACAGTACGAGATACAGTATGAGATACAGTATGAGATACAGTACGAGATACAGTATGACATACAGTACGAGATACAGTACGAGATACAGTATGTGATACAGTACGAGATACAGTATGAGATACAGTATGAGATACAGTATGAGATACAGTACGAGATACAGTATGAGATACAGTATGAGATACAGTACGAGATACAGTATGACATACAGTATGAGATACAGTATGAGATACCGTATGAGATACAGTATGAGATACAGTACGCTAATGATACAGTACGCCAATGATACAGTATGAGATACAGTACGAGATACAGTACGAGATACAGTACGAGATACAGTATGAGATACAGTACGAGATACAGTATGATATACAGTACGAGATACAGTATGAGATACAGTATGATATATAGTACGAGATACAGTATGATATATAGTACGAGATACAGTATGAGATACAGTACGAGATACAGTATGAGATACAGTACGAGATACAGTATGATATACAGTACGAGATACAGTATGAGATACAGTATGATATACAGTACGAGATACAGTATGAGATACAGTATGATATATAGTACGAGATACAGTATGATATATAGTACGAGATACAGTATGATATATAGTACGAGATACAGTATGAGATACAGTACGAGATACCGTATGAGATACAGTATGAGATACAGTATGAGATACAGTACGCTAATGATACAGTATGCTAATGATACAGTACGCTAATGATACAGTATGAGATACAGTACGAGATACAGTATGAGATACAGTATGAGATACAGTATGCTAACATGTGACATTTGTTACACAGGCAGTACAGGTCAAACTGACTAGTCAGAAGAATGAAGAAGGCTACTGGACCATAGGAAAACGGACAATTCTGATAAATGACTGTCTCATTTGTTGAATTACCTCACTAACTTAGAGGAACTTGGAGGAACGGACTAGACCGCCTTCAGGTTGTAGCTGTTGGAATGAAACCTGTCACTCTCCATCACGATCCCTTTTCCTGCTAAACCAAAACCAGATGAATTCACGCTCAAGGACTGCATCCCAAACGGAACCCTATTCCTTACGTAGTTCACTATTGACAAGGGCCTGGTCAAAAGAAATCAACTATGTCATTTTCATGTATTTTATTAGGGATCCCCATTAGCTGTTGTGAAAGCAGCAGCTACTCTTCCTGGGATCCACACAGAACATGTATTATGAATGACATAATACAGAACATTAATAGAAGAGAACAGCTCAAGGACAGAACTACATAGATTTTGTAGGAAATAGTGTGCCATTATGACCACAGCCATGGACTTTGCATGTTTTAAGCTCTATGCAAATATCATTGGATTTTCTAAGGATTTGGGGTAGATTTCCTGCCATGGATTTTCTTTTACAAATTTACATATGCAGAAAATAAAGTCCCAAATATTTGTATTTAGATTCAGTAAAGAAGGCAAACGAATATTTAGACGCTTGAAATTATTTGCAGACAAATTCACCTTTCAGAGTGGTGGAACTTGTTTTATAAATCATGCTGACCTACTGTTAAATATTGTTCTGATATAAAGTATGTAACTTACAGTACAAGGAAAAATTCACATCCATTTCTAAACTGTCTTTCGCAGAGTATCTATCTAACTCACAATATTGGAAAACAAAGAAAAGTTGTGTCCGTCTAGAGTCATATCTCTTTAGAGTCTCTTAATATTGTTCCAGTGTAATCCGGAATCACCATTATTTCACTGGTCCATGATGGCACATCATAACTGGACTTGGACTTGATACCCAACACCTACGAAAACAACGGCCTTGAGTGAAAATACCCCATTACATAGAATAATGGGCTGTACCAGATTGGGCACCTGAGCGTAGTGTGGTGTGTGTGTGTGTGTGTGTGTGTGTGTGTGTGTGTGTGTGTGTGTGTGTGTGTGTGTGTGTGTGTGTGTGTGTGTGTGTGTGGTGTGTGTGTGTGGTTGTGTGTGTGTGTGTGTTTGTGGTGTGTGTGTGTGTGTGTGTTCAGGTCAGAAGAGTAGGGTGATGTTTGAACTGGACCAGGTTAGTCCCATGCCTCTAGCTACGGAAGAGGACACTGGACCAGGTTAGTCCCATGCCTCTAGCTACGGAAGAGGACACTGGACCAGGTTAGTCCCATGCCTCTAGCTATGGAAGAGGACACTGGACCAGGTTAGTCCCATGCCTCTAGCTACGGAAGAGGACACTGGACCAGGTTAGTCCCATGCCCTTAGCTAAGGAAAGACACACTGGACCAGGTAGTCCCATGCCTCTAGTTATGGAAGAGGACATGGACCAGGTTAATCCCATGCCTCTAGCTACGGAAGAGGACACTGGACCAGGTTAGTCCCATGCCTCTAGCTATGGAAAAGGACACTGGACCAGGTTAGTCCCATTTCTCTAGCTATGGAAGAGGACACTGGACCAGGTTAGTCCCATGCCTCTATCTATGGAAGAGGACACTGGACCAGGTTTGTCCCCTGCCTCTAGCTACGGAAGAGGACACTGGACCAGGTTAGTCCCATGCCTCTAGCTACGGAAGAGGACACTGGACCAGGTTAGTCCCATGCCTCTAGCTATGGAGGAGGACACTGGACCAGGTTAGTCCTATGCCTCTAGCTATGGAAAAGGACACTGGACCAGGTTAGTACCATGCCTCAAGCTTTGGAAAAGGACACTGGACCAGGTTAGTCCCATGCCTCTAGCTATGGAAGAGGACACTGGACCAGGTTAGTCCCATTTCTCTAGCTATGGAAAAGGACACTGGACCAGGTTAGTCCCATGCCTCTAGCTACGGAAGAGGACACTGGACCAGGTTAGTCCCATGCCTCTAGCTACGGAAGGGACAGGCAGTTAGTCCCATGCCTTAGCTACGGAAGAGGACACTGGACCAGGTTAGTCCCACGCCTCAGCTACGGAAGAGGACACTGGACAGGTTAGTCCAGATCTGCTACGGAAAGGACACTGGACCAGGTTAGTCCCATGCCTCTAGCTATGGAAGAGGACACTGGACCAGGTTAGTCCCATGCCTCTAGCTACGGAAGAGGACACTGGACCAGGTTAGTCCCATGCCTCTAGCTACGGAAGAGGACACTGGACCAGGTTAGTCCCATGCCTCTAGCTACGGAAGAGGACCGGACAGGTTAGTCCCATGCCTAGCTACAGAAGAGGACACTGGACCAGGTTAGTCCCATGCCTCTAGCTACGGAAGAGGACACTGGACCAGGTTAGTCCCATGCCTCTAGCTACAGAAGAGGACACTGGACCATACACAGCAGCCTGAATGGGCTGTAGGAAGAGACAGAGTAGAGGGAGAATGACAGTTAGAAGAGGAATGACAGACAGATAGACAGTCTGATTCTACTCATTTATGTCCCCTGTGTACACAACACCACTCAGTTCAAACTCTTTCAATTCTGCCCAACGAAGAATGTGTGGAAATGGTATCCTGAATTATGAACCCAGCTCAATGGGAGTGTGTCTGATGTTGATTCATTCAAACCTAGTCTTTTTGCAAAACTTTAATGTAATTTTTAATCCCCTCATAAACCAGTTGCTAATTCTCCTCACTACGAAGTGTATTATAACATATTTAATGACCCTTCTCCCCTTTCTCCCTCAGTTTCTGCCCTCTTCATTTCTCTCATATTTGAGTCTGTTGGTGGCTTGTGAGAAGCAGGGGAAAACAGAGTCTGACCACAAGCTGAAGAGTTGATTAAACAGCTGGCATAGGAACAGAAAGGAGAGGGGCTGGAGGGATGGAGGGATGGACTAAAAGCAGCTGTGGAGAGATCTACTTTGAAGGACACTTCTAATTGGGACTTAATATTGACCTTAACTCATATAGGCATAGCTAAACACTCTGGTGTTATTGGTGGGCTTGCTTTGCACATTACATTGATGTGTCTTCCTGTGTGTGGTACTGAGGCAGTACATTTGGTTATTTAAATCATAATTGTAACGAATCTCGTCCTCGTCTGATGAGGAATATGAAAGATCGGACCAAAATGCAGCGTGATACGTGTCCATGTTAAATTTATTAAACTGAACACTGAAATACAAAATAACAAAGGGGAAACAATGAAAAAACGAAACAGTCCTATCAGGTGACACAACACAAAACAGAAACAACTACCCACAAACACAGGTGGGAACAGGCTACCTAAGTATGGTTCCAATCAGAGACAACGATTCACAGTGCCTCTGATTGGGAACCATACCAGACCAAACACAGAAATACAAAACATAGAACAAAACATAGAATGCCCACCCCAACTCACGCCCTGACCAAACCAAAATAGAGACATAAAAAAGGAACTAAGGTCAGAACGTGACAATAATAATATTCATTTAAATAATGGGTCATATTTGTTCACATATTAAACCCAGCTGAGTAAGATAACGATAAATAATTGATAAACAAACATTTGAGATGTGCAAATTGACCTGAAACAAAACCTGGAGAAACTCTATGTTATTTAAAACACTTCCCTTCAGCAGCGTTCTTTTGGTGCATGGTGTATGTCAGTCACGTAAATTGCCTTCTAAAATACATCAAAGCTCTATATAAATGTCTCTCTCTTGGTGTCACCCTATCTTAGAATCACTCCCCCCCCATCTCCGGGGGCAACGCGCTTCTTTACATTTTCAAATCTGCATTTTTCATATAGATCTGTCTGCTTCTGGTTTTAATATCAGTGATGTTTCCCATGACACCTTTTGTTTTATTATGCATTATGCATTTTGTCTCTATCTCTCTCTTCTTCCTCTCTCTCTCTCTCTCTCTTCTTCCTCATCTCTCTCTCTTCTTCCTCTCTCTCTCTTCTTCCTCTCTCTCTCTCTTCTTCCTCATCTCTCTCTTCTTCTTCCTCATCTCTCTCTCTCTCTCTTCTTCTTCCTCATATCTCTCTTCTTCTTCCTCATCTCTCTCTCTCTCTTCTTCTTCCTCATCTCTCTCTCTCTCTCTCTCGTCATCTCTCTCTTCACCTCTCTCTGTCTCATCCTGTCTAATCCCTATCCCCCACACCAGGTTTATGAGTCTCTCTGTTTTATCAGGGGGTGGGAGATTTATCATTTCAATCTCATTTCAATAAATAAAATAATCTCTCTTCTCCTGTATGTGACAGCAGCTAATGGTATTTTGTCATCGAGGAGAAGAGAAACTTTGCAGATGTACAATGCACTTGCTCAAATGCTGAGCATAACGTAGCCGTAGCCGTTCTTGTTAGATTGTAAAGCATTTATAGGTATCAAGTCAGAAACTGTCGGAGAGCATTCCTATTAAAAAGCACAATGTGGTGAGTGAGTGACATGGTAGCTGTTCAATAACAGTGTGAACAGATACGGTGTGAACAGTGACTATGCTTTTATGCTAACATGCTAGAGGCATAGCATAGGCCTACATTTATAAGCTACAACTATTTACTGTCAGTGGTCAAAGGTTAAACACAGGAGTTTGTAACCCAGTTATTAATGAAGGAATTGAATCAGCAGTGGAAGTAAAACGAACCTCCTCTTGTACCAATCTCAGTCACATCTACACCTGTATGCTTTTATTTATCCTCCAAGATATGCTCTTAAAACACAAGGACTGTCAGATCTCTTCTCACACAGTCGTATGTAGTAGAACAGAACAAGATCAGCCATCAAAACCACCGACCGTTTTATTTTAATTGCTTTCTCCCTTTATTCCTTCCCTCCTTTCATTCCCTCCACCTTTCTTATTTTTTTTACCTCCAGAAGCAAATCAAGAGAAAAATGCAAAAGGAGTGACAGGAAAACAATTGTGTTTCAAATGGATCTCCCAGTAGAATATGTTCACTTCCTTAACCTGACATCCCTCTCTCTCTCTCTCTTCACAAGGCAGAGGGGATGAGAGAGAGGGATGAATGTAGGGAGAGAAAGGAGGAGAGGGATAGAGAGAGATAAAGATAGAGGGAGCGATAGAGGGAGGTAGGAGAGAGAGTAGAAAAGGAAAGAAGACAGGGAGAGAGCGCAGAGCAAGAGAGCAGAGAGAGAGAGAGAGAAGCAGAGAAGAGAGAGAAAAGAGAGAGGAGTGAGAGGCGAAAGACTAGGACATGAAGAGATGAAAGATCGGGGCCAGAGCATGGAGAAAAAAGGAAGAAAGAGGAGAAGGAGAGGAGATGAGAGAGAGGAAGAAGAGAGAGGAACGGTGAGGGAAGGGGATGAGGGGAGGGAAGTGGAGTGAGAGGGAGGAGAGATTGGGTGGGAGGGATGGGGAGGAGAGGACGAGGGATTGGGACGGAGATGGGAGGAGGGGCGGAATGAGATGGTGGAGAGAGGAGAGAGAGAGAGAGAGCGGAGAGGAGGAGAGACGAGTAGAGGATAGAAGAGAGGGAGGAGGTGAGAGAGAGAGAGAGAGAGAGGGGAGAAGGAGGAGAGAATGAGAGAAGGTGGAGGAGAGAGCGAGAGAGAGAGAGAGAGGGAGGAGGAGAGAGAGAGGGAGGAGAAGATGAGACATCCAGTCCTCTCTCCTCATCCTTTTGAATATAAGTTTTCTGGTTTATCATTAGCTGAGGGGCTTCATCACTCGGTGGAAAATACCCTATCTGACTATGAACATAATAGGAGAGCTAGACAGACAAGGGACAATCTTTGTGCTTGGCCAGATAAACACAGGACACAATCAGAGAGGGGAGAGAAGAGAGAGGGAAGACAGAGAGAGCAGAGGAGGAGAAGAGGGGAGCGAAGGAGGGAGGGAGGGACAGAGCAGCAGGCCCTGTTGAGATCGGAGTAAGTGGCTACGTACGTGGAAGAAAGAGGTCAACTTGCGGTTTCGCCCGACTCCCGGTGACTGTGGATGACGGAACGTGAAATGTGTTCAAGATGGTCTTATGCAATGATGAGGCATCAGAGCATCGCCCCGGTGATATAGAGAGATGGGAGAGGAGCACCTGTGGTTTCCCTTGGAAAACCATTAGGAAGCATAGAAGAAGCCATCTATGGCTGGCTGTTCTGTTGTTGAGAGATGAGACTGGAGAAGGACAGACCGAGAGAGAGTTGGAGGTGCAGGGAGAAGAGGAGAACTCGCATGAGAGAGAGAGAGAAAGACCGGACGAGAGATGATGGAAGAGAGGGCACTAAAAAAGAGATAGAGAGTAAAGAGCCGGGTAAGGGAGAGAGAGAGACAGAGCTGTCTTGAGGAGGAGAGAAAGAAAGTAGGAGGACAGTGGGAGAGAAGAGGGGAGGAAAGGATGTCTAAAGTCTGAATAACATTCCCTCCCTCCCCTTCTTCCAAAAAAAGAAGACAAGGTCTAGAAGGACAATGAGAGCTACCCATGTAATTTATTAGCCTCTTTAGGAGGGGGTTGGATTGAGGACAGTGACTGGATGGACTGATAGAGACAGAACATTGACATAACAAGGATAAATAATGAACTTGAAGGAGTTAATAAACTAGTGAGGGATCAAAACTGTTGCCAGCTCTTATGTTTCTTCCACAACAATGCGACCACAGAGTGTGATGACATCCACTCCTGTTCTGTCTCTATACAGACATTCAGACTCACATCCACTCCTGTTCTGTCTCTATACAGACATTCAGACTCACATCCATTCATGTTCTGTCCCTATACAGACATTGAGACTCACATCCACTCCTGTTCTGTCTCTATAGAGACATTCAGACTCACATCCATTCATGTTCTGTCCCTATACAGACATTCAGACTCACATCCACTCCTGTTCTGTCTCTATACAGACATTCAGACTCAATCACTCTGTTTCTGTCTCTATACAGAACATTCAGACTCAATACTCCTGTTCTGTCCCTATAACAGACATTCAGAACTCACATCACTACTATTACTTTGTGCTCCTATACAGAATTCATCAATCCCTCGTCTATTTCTTAACGAGACATCAGACTCACATCCACTCCTGTTTCTGTCTCTATACAGACATTCAGACCAACAACCACTCCTGTTCTGTCTCTATACAGACATTCAGGCTCACATCCACTCCTGTTCTGTTCTCTATACAGACATTCAGACTCACATCCACTCCTGTTGTTCTGTCTCTCCAGACTCCTCCCCTCATTATGTTCTATACAGACCACAATCTTCACTCTGTTTTTCTGTCTCTTATACTAGACATTCAGAGCTCACATCCACTCTGTTTGTCTGCCCTATACAGACATTCAGACTCACATCCCACTCCTGTGTTCTGTCTCTATACAGCATTAGACTCACAATCCACTCCTTTCTGTCCTATTACAGACATTCAGACTCACATCCACTCCTGTTCTGTCTCTATACAGACATTCAGACTCACATCCATTCATGTTCTGTCCCTATACAGACATTCAGACTCAATCCACTCCTGTTCTGTCTCTATACAGACATTCAGACTCACATCCACTCCTGTTCTGTCTCTATACAGACATTCAGACTCACATCACTCCATGTTCTGTCTCTATACAGACATTCAGAATCACATCCACTTGTTTCTGTCTCTATACAGACATTCAGGCTCACATCCACCCCTGCTCTGTTCTCTATACAGACATTCAGACTCACATCCACTCCTGTTCTGTCTCTATACAGACATTCAGACTCAGATCACTCCTGTTCTGTCTCTATACAGACATTCAGACTCACATCCACTCCTGTTCTGTCCCTATACAGACATTCAGACTCACATCCACTCCTGTTCTGTCTCTATACAGACATTCAGGCTCACATCCACTCCTGTTCTGTCTCTATACAGACATTCAGACTCAGATCTACTCCTGTTCTGTCTCTACACAGACATTCAGACTCACATCCACTCCTGTTCTGTCTCTATACAGACATTCAGACTCACATCCACTCCTGTTCTGTCTCTATATCAGATTTCAGACTCACATCCACTCCGTTCTGTCTCTATACAGACATTCAGACTCACATCCACTCCTGTTCTGTCTCTATACAGACATTCAGACTCACCATCCATACTGTTCTGTCTCTATACAGAATTCGACTCCATCCATTCTCCTGTTCTGTCTCTATACAGACATTCAGACTCACATCCACTCCTGTTCTGTCTCTATACAGACATTCAGACTCACATCCTCTCATGTTCTGTCCTATACAGACATTCAGACTCACATCCACTCCTGTCTGTCTCATACAGATTCAGACTCAATCCATTCCTGTTCTGTCTCTATACAGACATTCAGACTCACATCCACTCCTGTTCTTGTCTCTATACAGACATTCAGGTCAATCCACTCTTTTCTGTCTCTATACAGACATTCAGATCACATCACTCCTGTTCTGTCTCTATACAGACATTCAGACTCACATCCACTCCTGTTCTGTCTCTATACAGACATTCAGACTCACATCCATTCATGTTCTGTCCCTATACAGACATTCAGACTCACATCCACTCCTGTTCTGTCTCTATACAGACATTCAGACTCACATCCACTCCTGTTCTGTCTCTATACAGACATTCAGACTCACATCCACTCCTGTTCTGTCTCCTATACAGACATTCAGACTCACATCCACTCCTTGTTCTGTCTCTATACAGACATTCAGACTCACATCCACTCCTGTTCTGTCTCTATACAGACATTCAGACTCACATCCACTCCTGTTCTGTCTCTATACAGACATTCAGGCTCACATCCACTCCTGTTCTGTCTCTATACAGACATTCAGACTCACATCCACTCCTGTTCTGTCTCTATACAGACATTCAGACTCACATCCACTCCTGTTCTGTTCTATACAGACATTCAGACTCACATCCACTCCTGTTCTGTCTCTTACAGACATTCAGACACATCCACTCCTGTCTGTCCTATACAGACATTACAGACTCACATCCACTCCTGTTCTGTCTCTATACAGACATTCAGAATCACATCCACTCCTGTTTGTTCTATACAGACATTCAGATCACATCCACCCTGTTCTGTCTCTATACAGACATTCAGACTCACATCCACCTGTTCTGTCTCTATAAGATTCAGTCAATACTCTTTTTGTCTCTATACAGACATTCAGACTCACATCCACTCCTGTTCTGTCTCTATACAGAATTCAGACTCACATCCACTCCTGTTCTGTCTCTATACAGACATTCAGACTCACATCCACTGTCTCTTGTTCTGTCTCCTATACAGACATTCAGAACTCACATCCACTCCTGTCTGTCTCTATACAGACATTCAGACTCACATCCACTCCTGTTCTGTCTCTATACAGACATTCACTCATCCACTTCCTGTTCTGTCTCTTACAGACATTCAGCGCTCACATACCACTCCTGTTCTGTTCTATAAAGACATTCAGACTCACATCCACTCCTGTTCTGTCTCCTATACAGACATTCAGACTCAAATCACCTCCTGTTCTGTCCTATACAGACATTCTGACTCACATCCACTTTCTGTTGCTGTCTCTATACAGACATTCAGACTCACACCTCATGTTCTGGTCTCTATACAGCATTTCAGACTCACATCCATCCTGTGTTTCTGTTCTATACAGACATTCAGACTCACATCCACTCCTGTTCTGTCTCTATACAGACATTCAGATCACAATCTACTATGTTCTGTCCTATACAGACATTCAGACTCACATCCACTCCTGTTCTGTCTCTATACAGACATTCAGACTCACATCCTACTCCTGTTCTGTCCTATAACAGACATTCAGACTCACAACCACTCCTGTTCGTCTCTATACAGACATTCAGACTCACATCACTCCTGTTCTGTCTCTATACAGACATTCCGGACTCACATCCACTCCTGTTCTGTCTCTATACAGACATTCAGACTCACACCACCCCTGTTCTGTTTCTCTATACAGACATCAGACTCACATCCACTCCTGTTCTGTCTCTATACAGACATTCAGACTACACATCCACTCCTGTTCTGTCTCTATACAGACTTCAGACTCACATCCACTCCTGTTCTGTCTCCTATACAGACATTCAGACTCACATCCACTCCTTCTGTCTCTATACAGACATTCAGACTCACATCCACTCTGTCTGTCTCTATACAGACATTCAGATCTCAATCCACTCCTGTTCTGTCTCTACAAGACATTCAGACTCACATCACTCCATGTTCTGTTCTATACAGACATTCAGACTCAACATCCACTCCTGTTCTGTCTCATACAGACATTCAGACTCACATCCACTCCTGTTCTGTCTCTATACAGACATTCAGACTCACATTCCATCCCTGTTCTGTCTCTTATACAGACATTCAGACTCACATCCACTCCTGTTCTGTCCTATACAGACATTAGACTCACATCCATCTGTTCTGTCTCTATACAGACATTCAGACTCACATCCACTCCTGTTCTGTCTCTATACAGACATTCAGACTCAATCTACTCCTGTTCTGTCTCTACACAGACTTCAGACTCACATCCACCTGTCTGTCCCTATACAGACATTCAGCTCACATCCACTCACTGTTCTGTCTCTATACAGACATCAGCTCACATCACTCTGTTCCTGTCTCTATACAGACTTCAGACTCAACATCACTCCTGTTCTGTCTCTATACAGACATTCAGACTCACATCCACTATTGTTCTGTCTCTATACAGACATTCAGACTCACATCACTCCTGTCTGTCTCTATACAGAATTCAGATCACATCCATCCTGTTCTGTCTCTATACAGACAATTCAGACTCACATCCAACTCCTGTTCTGTCTCTATACCGAATTCAGACTCACATCACCCCTGTTCTGTCTCTATACAGACATTCAGACTCACATCCACTCTGTTCTGTCTCTATCAGACATTCAGACTCACATCCATCCTGTTCTGTCTCTATACAGACATTTCAGACTCACATCCACTCCTGTTCTGTCTCTATACAGACATTCAGACTCACATCCACTCCTGTTCTGTCTCTATACAGACATTCAGACTCACATCCACTCCTGTTCTGTCTCTATACAGACATTCAGACTCACATCCACTCCTGTTCTGTCTCTATACAGACATTCAGACTCACATCCATTCTGTTCTGTCCTATACAGACATTCGACTTCAATCCCACTCCTGTTCTGTCTCTAACAGACATTCAGACTCACATCCACTCCTGTTCTGTCTCTATACAGACATTCAGACTCACATCCACCCCTGTTCTGTCTCTATACAGACATTCAGACTCACATCCACTCCTGTTCTGTCTCTATACAGACATTCAGGCTCACATCCACTCCTGCTCTGTCTCTATACAGACATTCATGCTCACATCCACTCCTGTTCTGTCTCTATACGACATTCAGACTCAATCTACTCCTTGTTCGTCTATACAGACATTCAGACTCACATCCACTCCTGTTCTGTCCCTATACAGACATTCAGGCTCACATCCACTCCTGTTCTGTCTCTATACAGACATTCAGGCTCACATCCACTCCTGTTCTGTCTCTATACAGACATTCAGACTCAGATCTACTCCTGTTCTGTCTCTATACAGACATTCAGACTCACATCCACTCCTGTTCTGTCTCTATACAGACATTCAGACTCACATCCACTCCTGTTCTGTCTCTATACAGATATTCAGACTCACATCCATTCCTGTTCTGTCTCTATACAGACATTCAGACTCACATCCACTCCTGTTCTGTCTCTATACAGACATTCAGACTCACATCCACTCCTGTTCTGTCTCTATACAGATATTCAGACTCAATCATTCCTGTTCTGTCTACTATACAGACATTTCAGACTCACATCCACTCTGTCTGTCTCTATACAGACATTCAGAATCACATCCATCTGTTCTGTCCTAACAGACATTCAGACTCACATTCCTCCTGTTCTGTCTCATACAGACATTCAGACTACATCCACTCCTGTTCTGTCTCTATACAGACATTCAGACTCACATCCACTCCTGTTCTGTCTCTATACAGACATTCAGACTCACATCCACTCCTGTTCTGTCTCTATACAGACATTCAGACTCACATCCATTCATGTTCTGTCCCTATACAGACATTCAGACTCACATCCACTCCTGTTCTGTCTCTATACAGAACATCAACTCACATCCATTCATGTTCTGTCCCTATACAGACATTCAGACTCACATCCACTCCTGTTCTGTCTCTATACAGACATTCAGACTCAATCCCTCGTCTGTCTCTATACAGACATTCAGTCACATCCACTCCTGTTCGTGTCTCTATACAGACATTCAGACTCACATCCACTCCTGTTCTGTCTCTATAAGAATTCAGACTCACATCCACCCCTGTTCTGTCTCTATACAGACATTCAGACTCACATCCACTCCTGTTCTGTCTCTATACAGACATGCAGGCTCACATCCACTCCTGTTCTGTCTCTATACAGACATTCATTCTCACATCCACTCCTGTTCTGTCTCTATACAGACATTCAGACTCAGATCTACTCCTGTTCTGTCCCTATACAGACATTCAGACTCACATCCACTCCTGTTCTGTCTCTATACAGACATTCAGACTCACTCACTCCTGTTCTGTCCTATACAGAATTCAGACCTCACATCCACTCCTGTTCTGTATCTTATACAGACATTCAGACTCACATCCACTCCTGTTCTGTCTCATATACAGACATTCAGACTCACATTCCACTCCTGTTTATGTCTCTATACAGACATTCAGACTCACATCCACCCCTGTTCTGTCTATACAGATATTCAGACTCAGATCTCTACTCATTTTCCTTCATACCGACATTCAGACGCACATCCACTCCTGTTCGCTCTATACAGACATTCAGACTCACATCCATTCATGTTCTGTCCCTATACAGACATTCAGACTCACATCCACTCCTGTTCTGTCTCTATACAGACATTCAGACTCACATCCACTCCTGTTCTGTCTCTATACAGACATTCAGACTCACATCCACCCCTGTTCTGTCTCTATACAGACATTCAGACTCACATCCACTCCTGTTCTGTCTCTATACAGACATTCAGGCTCACATCCACTCTGTCTGTCTCTATACAGACATTCATGCTCACATCACTCCTGTTCTGTCTCTATACAGACATTCAGACTCACACATCACTCTCTGTTCTGTCCCTATACAGCATTCAGCTCACATCCACTCCTGTTCTGTTCTATAAGACATTCAGCTCACAATCCCATCTGTTTCTGTCCTCTACAGACATTCAGACTCACATCACTCGTGTTCTGTCTCTATACAGACATTCAGACTCACATCCACTCTCTGTTCGGTCTCTATACAGAACATTCGACTCAATCTACTCCTGTTCTGTCCCTATACAGACATTCAGCTCCCCATCCACTCCTGTTCTGTCTCCTATACAGACATTCAGCTCACATCACTCCTGTTCTGTCTCTAACAGGACATTCAGACTCACATCCCAATCCTGTTCTGTCTCTATACAGACATTCAGACTCACATCCACTCCTTTCTGTCTCTATACAGACATCAGCTCACATCCACTCCTGTTCTGTCTCTATACAGACATTCAGACTCACATCCACCTCCTGTTTTCTGTTCTCTATACATGACATTCAGACTCACATCACCTCCTGGTTATGTCTCTATACAGACATTCAGACTCACATCCAACTCCTGTTCTGTTCTATACAGAATTCAGACTCACATCCACTTCCTGTTCTGTCTTATACAGACATTCAGACTCACATCCACTCCTGTTCTGTCTCATATACAGACATTCAGACATCACATCACTCCTGTTCTGTCTCTATACAGACATTCAGACTCACATCCACTCTGTTCTGTCTCTATACAGACATTCAGAATCACATCCACTTATGTTCTGTCCCTATACAGACATTTCAGACTCACATCCACTCCTGGTTCTGTCCCTATACAGACATTCCAGACCTCACATCTCACTCTGTTCTGTCTATACAGACATCAGACTCACATCACACCTGTTCGTCTCTATACAGACATTCAGACTCACATCCACTCCTGTTCTGTCTCTATACAGACATTCAGGCTCACATCCACTCCTGCTCTGTCTCTATACAGACATTCATGCTCACATCCACTCCTGTTCTGTCTCTATACAGACATTCAGACTCAGATCTACTCCTGTTCTGTCTCTATACAGACATTCAGACCCATCCCTCAGTCTGTCCCTATAAGACATTCAGTGGCTCACATCACTCCTGTTCTGTCTCTATACAGACATTCAGGCTCACATCCACTCCTGTTCTGTCTTTCTAACAGACATTCAGGGGGGGGACTCAGATCTACTCCTTGTTCTGTCTCTATACAGACATTCAGACAACATCCACTCCTGTTCTGTCTCTATACAGACATTCAGGACTCACAATCCACTCCTGTTCTGTCTCTATACATGATATTCAGGACTCACATCCATTCCTGTTCGTCTCTATACAGACATCAGACTCACTCCACTCCTGTTCTGTCTCTATACAGACATTCAGACTCACATCCACTCCTGTTCTGTCTCTATACAGATATTCAGACTCACCATCCATTGTTCTGTCTCTATACAGACATTCAGACTCACATCCACTCCTCGTTCTGTCTCATACAGACATTCAGACTTCACATCCATTCTGTTCTGTCCTATACAGACATTCAGACTCACATACCACTCCTGTTCTGTCTCAATACAGACATTCAGACTCACATCCATTCCTGTTCTGTCTCTATACAAGACATTCAGACTCACATCCACTCTGTTCTGTCTCTATACAGAAATTCAGGCTCACATCAACTCCGTTCTGTCTCTATACAGACATCAGACTCACATCCACTCCTGTTCTGTTTCTATACAGACATTCAGACTCACATCCACTCACTGGTCTGTCTCTATACAGACATTCAGACTCAAAATCCATTCATGTTCTGTCCTATACAGGACATTCAGACTCAACATCCACTCCTGTTCGTCTACATAAGACATTCAGACTCACAATCCACTCTGTTCTGTCCTATACAGACATTCAGATCACATCCCACTCTGTTCTGTCTCTATACAGACATTCAGACTCACATCCACTCTCTGTTCTGTCTCTATACAGATATTCAGACTCACCAATCCACCCCTGTTCTGTCTATATACAGACATTCAGACTCACATCCACTCCTGTTCTGTCTCATATAAGACATGCATGGGCTCACATCCACTCCTGTTCTGTCTCTATACAGACATATTCCTCAACATCCACTCCTGTTCTGTCCTATACAGACATTCAGACTCAGATCTACTCCTGTTCTTGTCCCTATCAGACATTCAGACTCACATCCCTCCTGTTCTGTCTCTATACAGACATTCGACTCACATCCACTCCTGTCTGTCCCTATACAGATATTCAGACTCACATCCACTCCTGTTCTTCTCTATACAGACATTCAGACTCACATCCACTCCTGTTCTGTTTCTATACAGACATTCAGACTCACATCCACTCCTGTTATGTCTCTATACAGACATTCAGACTCACATCCACCCCTGTTCTGTCTCTATACAGATATTCAGACTCAGATCTACTCATTTTCTGTCTCTATACAGACATTCAGACGCACATCCACTCCTGTTCTGTCTCTATACAGACATTCAGACTCACATCCATTCATGTTCTGTCCCTATACAGACATTCAGACTACACCTGTTCATAATTCGCTCACATCCCCGTTCTGTAACTTCCTATACAGAAATTCCGACTCCAAATCCACTCCTGTTCTGTCTACTATACAGACATTCAGACTCACATCCACTCCCTGTGTTCTGTCTCTCATCAGCATTCATGGCTACCATCCACTCTGTTCCTGTCTCCTACGACATTCAGCCTCACATCCAACTCTGGTTCTGTCCTCTATACAGACATTCATGCTCTCACATCCAACTCTGTTCTGTCTCTATACAGAAATTCAGATCACTATCCACTCCTGTTCTGGCCCATACAGACATTCATGCTCACATCCCACTCCTTGTTCTGTCTCTATACAGACATTCAGTCTCACATTCACCCCTTTTCGTCTCATACGACATTCATCCATCACATCCACTCCTGTTCGTCTCATACAGACATTCAGACTCACCATCCACTCCTGTTCTGTCTCTATACAGACATTCATGCTCACATCCACTCCCCCCCTGTTCATGTCTCTATACAGAATTCAGACTTAGATTCTACTTCCTGTCGTCTCTTACAGACATTCAGGCTCACATTCCATCCTGTTCTGTCTATATACAGACATTCAGGCTCACATCCACTCCTGTTCTGTCTCTATAACAGACATTCAGACTCACATCCATCCTTGTTTGTCTCTATACAGACATTCAGACTCACATCCACTCCTGTTCTGTCTCTATACAGACATTCAGACTCACATCCACTCCTGTTCTGTCTCTATACAGACATTCAGACTCACATCCATTCCTGTTCTCATACTCTCAATGAAGAGTGAAAGAAGGTATTCTGTAATGATCAAGTCTTGTACTCCTTGTGTTCCCTATATAACCATGAGGGTTGTAGTGAGCAGAAGACTATAGGGCCCAGTCCCTGTAGAACCATGAGGGTTGTAGTGAGCGGAAGACTATAGGGCCCTGTCCCTGTAGAACCATGAGGGTTGTAGTGAGCAGAAGAACCTAGGGCCCTGTCCCTGTAGAACCATGAGGGTTGTAGTGAGTAGAAGACCCTAGGGCCCTGTCCCTGTAGAACCATGAGGGTTGTAGTGAGCAGAAGAACCTAGGGCACGGTCCCTGTAGAACCATGAGGGTTGTAGTGAATAGAAGACCGTAGGGCCCGGTCCCTGTAGAACCATGAGGGTTGTAGTGAGCAGAAGAACCCAGGGCCCTGTCCCTGTAGAACCATGAGGGTTGTAGTGAGCGGAAGACCCTAGGGCCCTGTCCCTGTAGAACCATGTGGGTTGTATTGAGCAGAAGACCCTAGTGCCCTGTCCCTGTAGAACCATGCGGGTTGTAGTGAGCAGAAGAACCTAGGGCCCAGTCCCTGTAGAACCATGAGGGTTGTAGTGAGCGGAGACCCTAGGGCCCTGTCCCTGTAGAACCATGAGGGTTGTAGTGAGCAGAAGAACCTAGGGCCCTGTCCCTGTAGACCCATAGGGTGTGATAGTGAATAGAAGACCCTAGGGCGCCCGCGCGGGGTCCCTGTAGACCCATGAGGGTTGTACAGGAGCGGAAGACTATAGGGCCCCTGTTGTCCCTGTAGAAACCATGGAGGTTTGTTAAGGAGCAAGAATAACCTTAGGGCCATGGTCCCTGATAGAACCATGAGGGTTCTGTAGGTGAGCGGAAAGTGACTGATAGGCCCAAAAGTCCCTGTAGAACCATGGTGGTTGTAGTGAGCCAAAGCAGAAAGACCCTAGGGCGCCCGGTCAGTAGAACGTCACTGGGGTTTGTGAACATGAGGGTTGTAGTAGTGAGCAGAAGACCCTAGGGCCCTGTCCCTGTAGAACCATGAGGGTTGTAGTGAATAGAAGACCCTAGGGCCCGGTCCCTGTAGAACAATGAGGGATCTAGTGAGCGGAAGCCTATAGGGCCCAGTCCCTGTAGAACCATGAGGGTTGTAGTGAGTAGAAGACCCTAGGGCCCGGTCCCTGTAGAACCATGAGGGTTGTAGTGAGCGGAAGCCTATAGGGCCCGGTCCCTGTAGAACCATGAGGGTTGTAGTGAATAGAAGACCCTAGGGCCCGGTCCCTGTAGAACCATGAGGGTTGTAGTGAATAGAAGACCCTAGGGCCCGGTCCCTGTAGAACCATGAGGGTTGTAGTGGTGAGGCAGAAGACTTTAGTGCCGAGTATCCTGTAATAGAACATGAGGGTTGTAGTGAGCAGAAGACCCTAGGGGCCCCGGTTCCTCGTTCCCTGTTAGAAACATCCAGAGGTTGTAGTGAGCGGAAGACTATAGGCCCTGTCCCTGTAGAACCATGAGGGTTGTAGTGAATAGAAGACCCTAGGGCCCGGTCCCTGTAGAACCATGAGGGTTGTAGTGAATAGAAGACCCTAGGGCCCGGTCCCTGTAGAACCATGAGGGTTGAAGTGAGCGGAAGACTATAGGGCCCAGTCCCTGTAGAACCATGAGGGTTGTAGTTAGGTAGTGAGAGGGAGGATGGTACTTTAGGGAGCCATAGGGCCCAGAGGGGGTTCAGGTCTTTGTATGTAGACATGTAGACATGTAGACATTTAGACATGAAGACATGGAAACATGGAGGCATGTAGACATGGAGACATGGAGGTATGTAGACATGGAGACATGAAGACATGGAGGTTTGAAGACATGGAGGTTTGAAGTCATGGAGACATGAAGACATGGGAACAGACATGGAGACATGGGAACAAACTCCCTCACGACGCCAGGTCAGCGGAGTCAATCACCACCTTCCGGAGACACCTGAAACCCCACCTCTTTAAGGGATACCAGGATCGGATAGATAAAGTAATCCTCTACCCCCCCCCCCCCCACACCCCCCCCCACCCCCCCCCCTCCCCCCCCCCCCCCTTAAAAGAGTAGATGCAGTATTGTAAAGTGGTTGTTCCACTGGATATCATAAGGTGAATGCACCAATTTGTAAGTCGCTCTGGATAAGAGCGTCTGCTAAATGACTTAAATGTAAATGTAATGAAGACATGTAGACATGGAGACATGGAGACATGGAGGTTTGAAGACATGGAGACATGGAAACATGGAGATATGGAGGTATGTAGACATGGAGACATGGAGACATGAAGACATGGAGGTACGAAGACATGGAGACATGGAGACATGAAGACATGGAGGTATGTAGACATGGAGACATGGAGACATGGAGACATGGAGGTACGAAGACATGGAGACAAGGAGGTTTGAAGACATGGAGAAATGAAGACATGGAGACAAGGAGGCATGGAGACATGGAGAAATGGAGGTATGGAGGTATGTAGACATGGGGACATGGAGACATGGAGACATGGAGGCATGTAGACATGGAGACATGGAGGCATGTAGACATGGAGACATGGAGGCATGTAGAAATGGAGACATGGAGGTATGTAGACATGGAGACATGGAGACATGAAGACATGGAGGTACGAAGACATGGAGACATGGAGGTATGTAGACATGGAGACATGGAGGCATGTAGACATGGAGACAAGGAGGTTTGAAGACATGGAGACATGAAGACATGGAGACAAGGAGGCATGGAGACATGGAGGTACGAAGACATGGAGACATGGAGACATGGAGGTACGAAGACATGGAGACATGGAGACATGAAGACATGGAGGTTTGAAGACATGGAGACATGAAGACATGGAGGTATGTAGACATGGGGACATGGAGACATGGAGACATGGAGGCATGTAGACATGGAGACAAGGAGGTTTGAAGACATGGAGAAATGAAGACATGGAGACAAGGAGGCATGGAGACATGGAGAAATGGAGGTATGGAGGTATGTAGACATGGGGACATGGAGACATGGAGACATGGAGGCATGTAGACATGGGGACATGGAGACATGGAGACATGGAGGCATGTAGACATGGAGACATGGAGGCATGTAGACATGGAGACATGGAGGCATGTAGACATGGAGACATGGAGGTATGTAGACATGGAGACATGGAGACATGAAGACATGGAGGTACGAAGACATGGAGACATGGAGACATGAAGACATGGAGGTATGTAGACATGGAGACATGGAGACATGGAGGCATGTAGACATGGAGACAAGGAGGTTTGAAGACATGGAGACATGAAGACATGGAGACAAGGAGGCATGGAGACATGGAGGTAGGTAGACATGGAGACAAGGAGGCATGGAGACATGGAGGTAGGTAGACATGGAGACATGGAGGTTTGAAGACATGGAGACATGGAGACATGGAGGTATGGAGACATTGAGGTTTGAAGACATGGAGACATGGAGGCTTGAAGACATGGAGACATGGATACATGTAGACAGGGACTAAAGACATGGAGGGTAAGTAGACAAGAGGCATGTAGACATGAATACATGGAGACATGGAGACATGGAGGTAAGTAGACATGGAGCATGGAGACATGGAGAAATGGAGGCATGTAGACATGGAGGACATGGAGACAGGAGACATGGAAACATGGAGAAAAGGAGACATGGAGACATGGAGAAATGGAGCTATGGAGGTATGTAGACATGGAGACATGGAGACATGGAGGCATGGAGACATGGAGGCATGTAGACATGGAGACATGGAGGCATGTAGACATGGAGGTAGGTAGACATGGAGACATGGAGGTTTGAAGACATGGAGACATGGAGACATGGAGGTATGGAGACATTGAGGTTTGAAGACATGGAGACATGGAGGCTTGAAGACATGGAGACATGGATACATGTAGACATGGGGACATAAAGACATGGAGGTAAGTAGACAAGGAGGCATGTAGACATGAATACATGGAGACATGGAGACATGGAGGTAAGTAGACATGGAGGCATGGAGACATGGAGACATGGAGGCATGTAGACATGGAGACATGGAGACATGGAAACATGGAGACAAGGAGACATGGAGACATGGAGAAATGGAGCTATGGAGGTATGTAGACATGGAGACATGGAGACATGGAGGCATGGAGACATGGAGGCATGTAGACATGGAGACATGGAGGCATGTAGACATGGAGACATGGAGGCATGTAGACATGGAGACATGGAGGCATGTAGACATGGAGACATGGAGACATGGAGACATGGAGACATGAAGACATGGAGGTTTGAAGACATGGAGACATGGAGACATGGAGGTTTGAAGACATGGAGACATGGAGGCTTGAAGACATGGAGACATGGAGACATGGAGGCATGGAGACATGGAGGCATGTAGACATGGAGACATGGAGACATGTAGGTATGTAGACATGGAGACATGGAGGCATGTAGACATGGAGACATGTAGGTATGTAGACATGGAGACATGGAGACATGGAGACATGGAGACATGGAAACATGGAGGTTTGAAGACATGGAGACATGGAGACATGAAGACATGGAGGTTTGAAAACATGGAGACATGGAAACATGGACATGGAGACATGGAAACAAGGAGGTTTGAAGACATGGAGAATGAAGACATGGAGACAAGGGGGCATGGAGACATGGAGGCATGGAGACATGGAGGCATGTAGACATGGAGACATGAAGAAATGGAGACATGAATACATGAAGACATGAATACATGGAGGCATGTAGACATGAAGACATGAAGACATGGAGACATGAAGACATGGAGACATGAAGACATGGAGGTATGTAGACATGAAGACATGGAGACATGGAGACATGAATACATGAAGACATGAATACATGAAGACACGAAGACACGAAGACACGAAGACATGAAGACATGAATACATGATGACATGAGTACATGGAGACATGGAGACATGGAGACATGAAGACATGAAGAAATGGAGACATGAAGACATGAAGACATTGAAGACATGAAGACATGGAGACATGAAGACATGAAGACATGAATACATGGAGACACAAAGACATGAAGACATGGAGACATGAATACATGACGACATGAGTACATGGAGACATGAAGACATGGAGACATGAAGACATGAAGACATGATTACATGAATACATGAAGACATGGAGACATGAAGACATGGAGGCATGTAGACATGGAGACATGGAGACATGAATACATGGAGACATGTAGACATGAAACATGAAGACATGGAGACATGTAGACATGAATACATGAAGACATGGAGACATGGAGACATGGAGACATGAATACATGAAGACATGGAGACATGGAGACATGGAGACATGAATACATGAAGACATGGAGACATGGAGACATGTAGACATGGAGACATGGAGACATGAATACATGAAGACATGAAGACATGGAGACATGAATACATGACGACATGAGCACATGGAGACATGAAGACATGAAGACATGGCGACATGAGCACATGGAGACATGAAGACATGAAGACATGAAGACATGAAGACATGGAGGTATGTAGACATGAAGACATGGAGGTATGTAGACATGAAGACATGGAGACATGCTGACATGAAGACATGGCTCTGTGTGTGTGTGTGTGTGTGTGTGTGTGTGTGTGTGTGTGTGTGTGTGTGTGTGTGTGTGTGTGTGTGTGTGTGTATGCATTAACTCACAAATCATCTTTTCATTGTTTGTATTTCCAGTCGTAACGTTCTCCTACGCCGTCTCTCTAAACTGAAAAGTATTGTTGCCGATAATTGCATCTTAATAGGATTTAATTTGACAGTAACAGTAGTTGCTCCACACAAACATTACCTTCCTATTGTTTGATACCGTTCCATTTATTCCAATGAGCACATCCTCCTATAGCTCCTCCCACCAGCCACCACTGTAGTTCACTACTTTTGACCAGAGTCATATTCAGGCTTTTCATATGCGTCACAAGGGTTGTCCTCTCTCCTGTTCTATTCCTAAAGGCATCAGACAGTCACTGGACTGCCTGCCTGCCCTGTCCCATCCTCCACCTCTTACTCAAATGTGGCACTGTCCTCTCCATCACAACCTACAGACAATAGAAGCACTTCGCTCCGCTCCGCCTGATTGGATCCATTTGCATCGGACACCTCCTCTGCATACTGATTGATGGGTTTAATCAGCGAATCAGGAGGAGCGCTCACACATCAATCTCTGTCACTCTTATACCTTTCTTTACTGCTAGGGCTCATCAAGAAAAAGACAAGAGAGAGATGAGGAGAAGAGAGGAGGGGAAGAGAAGAGAGGGGAGGGGAGGAGGGGGGAGGAGAGGAGATGGGAGGAGGAGGGGAGGAGGAGGGGAGAGGAAGGGAGGAAAAGAAAGGAGAGGAGAGGAGAGGAGAGGAGAGGGAGAGGAGAGGAGAGGAGAGGAGAGGAGAGGAGAGGAGAGGAGAGGAGAGGGAGAGGAAGAGGAGAGGAGGAGGGGAGAGAGGGGAGGAGAAGAAAGGAGAGTAGAAGGGAGGGGAGGGGAGGGGAGGAGTTGAGGAGAGAGGAGTTCTCAGGTTGGTTTCATTCCCTAGCTAGTCTCTGTAGTGGCATCCAGATTCAGCAAGTAAAACAGAAAGCAGGCCTGACCCACAGCCTAAATATTACGTGATTGAAAAATTATATTCCAGTCAGTCATAGCTGATTTATGTGTATGGATGACATGCAGTATAGACTTGAGGGAAATATGTTCTTTCATTTGATTTGGCCAACTTCCTCCATAGATATAGTTGGATCTGTCAATCAAAAACACTCCAAAATGTGATAATATTTTACATATGAGGTAGATAATATATAATTCATATAGACATTACTTTGGCGTTTTGTTTGGTGACAAAACCATTGTCACAAATGACATTTTGTTATTGAAGACTAATCAGGAATCTCTCCATTTATCTCCAGATGGTTTCTCTGTTGTTTTACACAGAACAGGTGTAACAGCTGAACCGCGTTGCCTCTTCGTTTTCTCATCTCGGTGTCTTGGTGACACTGCGTTGATTGTGTTGATTGAGGTCTTGTTGTGCTCTTGTGTATTTGTGTGTTTATATATAGAATGTGTTAATTAAGTTGCACCCCTTAAGGTAAGTTGTACCCCCTCCTCCCCCCCCTCCCTCCTCCCTCCTCCCCCCTCCTCCACCACCTCCCCTCCTCCACCTCCCTCCTCCCCCACCTCCCCCCCCCCCTCCTCCCCCTCCTCCCCTCCTCTCCACCCCCCCCCCTCCCCCCCTCCTCCTCTCCCACACATCCCCCCTCTCCCACTCCCACCCCCCCTCCTTCCCATCCCCCACTCCCCTCCCCCACCTCCCACCTCCCACCTCCCCTCCCCTCCTCCCACCTCCTCCATGTCAAAGTTTGACAGTTTGTCTGACAGAGACCTCCGATTCTTTCTCACCTACTAATTACTGATAATTAAATGAAAAGGAAGCGGTCATAAAAAGAGGGGAAAAGTTGTTTCATGTGATAAAAAAATATGTAATTGCTAATTTTACATGAGATTAAAATTCTACAAAACGTTCTAATTAAACTTTAGAGCTCGATTCAATCTGTATCGAATAATTTCCACGCTACAGCGCGAGGCCACAGTCACGCTAAACACTGCATATATCGGCTCTGTTGGGAAATGACCTTTAAATTTCACCTGTGTAATTTAATCACCAGGATGGGATATGAGATATTCTATATGAGTAGCTATGATAAAGCTTCAGAACGTTACACAGTGTTCTGAGTTGAAACACACACAATAAACAAGCTTCACCGTGAGAACGTGAGGTAATGCAAAACAGATTCATTCAGTAAAACGTCACACAGAACCTGTAAACAGTGGATTTACTGAAACCTTCTGGGTTTTATCTCTCTACAATCACTTCCTCCAGCCTGACAGAAAAGGAGCTCAGATCTGTTGTAAAGTATTCCACTAAAATGTTGTAGAGAGATGGAGAGAGAGAGAGAGAGAGAGAAAGAAAGAGAGAGAGAGAGAGAGAAAGAGAGAGAAAGAGAGAGAGAGAGAGAGAGAGAGGGAGAGAGAAAGAGAGAAAGAGACAGAGAGAGAGAGAAAGAGAGAGAGAGAGAAAGAGAAAGAGAGCGAGAGAGAGAGAGAGAGAGAGAGAGAGAGAGCGCTTAATAGGGGGGAAAGTTTAATACCTCCACATCTCTTAATGACAGCACTAGTAATTAGAGCGACTGCATTTTTCTGTAGCCGCGAGTCAGAGGAAAACAAATAAAGGCTCTCGATATAGAAACCTTATTAGACATAGAGTCCCTGAACAATTAAAGTATTTTTACTACAGATTCTGACTGAACTCTCCAATGGGAAACCGTCGTTCACCGTGCGTTTCGGTGGTCTCGACTTTAGTGGTGGTCCGTTCCAGACATGTTTTGTGTTTCTTCCTCTCGTTGAGTTTTCAGCAGCCCAGTGCAAACACTCGTAGAACCGTACTGGAGTTCTGTCTTTGTGTGCTTTCTATTGAAGGAGAACAGTGTTCGGTAATGGGGCTGTGGGACCACTGAGGGGGGGTCTACTGCAAGGTTGAGCTGTGACCTCTCTGGAACACACACATTGTCTGGTTGAGCTGTGACCTCTCTGGAACACACACATTGTCTGGTTGAGCTGTGACCTCTCTGGAACACACACATTGTCTGGTTGAGCTGTGACCTTTCTGGAAACACAACATGTGTCTGGTTGAGCTGTGACCTCTCTGGAACCACACATTGTCTGGTTGAGCTGTGACCTCTCTGGAACAGACACATTGTCTGGTTGAGCTGTGACCTCTCTGGAACACACACATTGTCTGGTTGAGCTGTGACCTCTCTGGAACACACACATTGTCTGGTTGAGCTGTGACCTCTCTGGAACACACACATTGTCTGGTTGAGCTGTGACCTCTCTGGAACACACACATTGTCTGGTTTAGCTGTGACCTCTCTGGAACAGACACATTGTCTGGTTTAGCTGTGACCTCTCTGGAACAGACACATTGTCTGGTTGAGCTGTGACCTCTCTGGAACACACACATTGTCTGGTTGAGCTGTGACCTCTCTGGAACAGACACATTGTCTGGTTGAGCTGTGACCTCTCTGGAACACACACATTGTCTGGTTGAGCTGTGACCTCTCTGGAACACACACATTGTCTGGTTGAGCTGTGACCTCTCTGGAACACACACATTGTCTGGTTTAGCGTGACCTCTCTGGAACAGAACACATTGTCTGGTGAGCTGTGACCTCTCTGGAACACACACATGTCTGGTTAGCTGTGACCTCTCTGGAACACACACATTGTCTGGTTGAGCTGTGACCTCTCTGGAACAGACACATTGTCTGGTTAGCTGTGACCTCTCTGACACAACAATTGTCT